>NC_080571.1:241283665-241584915 GCF_030247185.1 Malaya genurostris | reverse complement strand
CAAAAGTCACAACCATTTGATCTTCGAACTTGATCAATGGCACGACAGTAGCTTTCAAACGAGCCCAAGTTTGTTGAAATCGGATCAGCCATCTCTGAGAAAATTGAGCGCGTTCAAATACAACGCTTTTTGTCGGTTACGTCACTTATAGAATCATATCTCCGGAACCAAAAATCACAGCCATTTGATCTTCGAACTTGATCAATGGCCCGACAGTAGCTTTCAAACGAGCCCAAGTTTGTTCAAATCGGTTCAGCCATCTCTGAGAAAATTGAGCGCGTTCAAATACAACGCTTTTTGTCGGTTACGTCACTTATAGAATCATATCTCCTGAACCAAAAATCACAGCCATTTGATCTTCGAACTTGATCAATGGCCCGACAGTAGCTTTCAAACGAGCCCAAGTTTGTTCAAATCGGTTCAGCCATCTCTGAGAAAATTGAGCGCGTTCAAATATCTTCGAAAAGTGCACACACATACACACACACACACATACACACACACACACATACACACACACACACACACACACAGACATTTTCCGATCTCGACGAACTGAGTCGAATGGTATATAACACTATGGGTCTCCGAGGCTCCGTTCGAAAGTCGGTTTTTCCAGCAATTCTAATACCTTTCTATAGAGAAAGGCAAAAAGCCTTCTTAGTCCACTTAGTGAAATTTTCATATATCTTGAAAAATCACCATAGGGGGGAGTACATGAAATTTTCGAAATCGAAAAAAAAATGTTTGATGCCAAAAGGCTTAGAATTGCATGAAACGTCGAGATTTAGTGTCATCTCGAAAAAAAATTTTTTTGAAAAAATCGACTTTTTGGGACTTAGAAAAAATATGAAAATTTTTCTAAGTCCCAGAAAGTTGATTTTTTCAAAAAAATTTTTTTTCGAGATGACACTAAATTTCGATGTTTTATGCAGTTTTAAGAGTTTTGGCATCAAAAAAAAATTTCGATTTTGGAAATTTCATGTACTCCCCCCTATGGTGCTTTTTCAAGATCGAAAATTGCCAAACCTTTACCACCGGGCAGCACCCCTTAAGCATGTCCGATTTAGGTCAAATTTTGCATGAAGACTTTTTTCGAGGTGCTTAAACTTTTGAGCACTAGAACTTTACGAAAATAGAGTTGATCCCAAAATTTTGGCACCCTTATATATATAAGAGCGGTAAAAATCAACGTGTTTTGTCGGTTACGTCACTTATACCATCATATATCTGGAACCAAAAGTCACAACCATTTGATCTTCGAACTTGATCAACGGCCCAACAGTAGCTTTCAAACGAGCCCAAGTTTGTTAAAATCGGATCAGCCATCTCTGAGAAAATTGAGCGCGTTCAATTACAACGCTTTTTGTCGGTTACGTCACTTATACGATCATATCTCCGGAACCAAAACTCACAACCATTTGATCTTCGAACTTGATCAATAGCCCGACAGTAGCTTTCAAACGAGCCCAAGTTTGTTAAAATTGGTTCAGCCATCTCTGAGAAAATTGAGCGCGTTCAAATAGCACGATTTTTGTCGGTTACGTCACTTATACCATCATATCTCCGGAACCAAAAGTCACAGCCATTTGATCTTCGAACTTGATCAATGGCCCGGCAGTAGCTTTCAAACGAGTCCAAGTTTGTTCAAATCGGTTCAGCCATCTCTGAGAAAATTGAGCGCGTTCAAATACAACGCTTTTTGTCGGTTACGTCACTTATACAATCATATCTCCGGAACCAAAAGTCACAGCCATTTGATCTTCGAACTTGATCAATGGCCCGGCAGTAGCTTTCAAACGAGCCCAAGTTTGTGAAAATCGGTTCAGCCATCTCTGAGAAAATTGAGCGCGTTCAAATACAACGCTTTTTGTCGGTTACGTCACTTATACAATCATATCTCCGGAACTAAAAGTCACAGCCATTTTATCTTCGAACTTGATCAATGGCCCGGCAGTAGCTTTCAAACGAGCCCAAGTTTGTTAAAATCGGTTCAGCCATCTCTGAGAAAATTGAGCGCGTTCGAATTCAACGCCTTTTGTCGGTTACGTCACTTATACAATCATATCTCCGGAACCAAAAGTCACAGCCATTTTATCTTCGAACTTGATCAATGGCCCGGCAGTAGCTTTCAAACGAGCCCAAGTTTGTTCAAATCGGTTGAGCCATCTCTGAGAAAATTTAGCGCGTTCAAATATCTTCGAAAAGTGCACACACATACACACACACACACATACACACACACACACACACAGACATTTTCCGATCTCGTCGAGCTGAGTCGAATGGTATATAACACTATGGGTCTCCGAGGCTCCGTTCGAAAGTCGGTTTTTCCAGCAATTCTAATACCTTTCTATAGAGAAAGGCAAAACCCTTCTTAGTCCACTTAGTGGAATTTTCATATATCTTGAAAAATCACCATAGGAGGGAGTACATGAAATTTTCGAAATCGAAAAAAAATTTTTGATGCCAAAAGGCTTAGAATTGCATGAAACGTCGAGATTTAGTGTCATCTCGAAAAAAAATTTTTTTGAAAAAGTCGACTTTTTGGGACTTAGAAAAAATATGAAAATTTTTCTAAGTCCCAGAAAGTTGATTTTTTCAAAAAAAAATTTTTTCGGGATAACACTAAATTTCGATGTTTTATGCAGTTTTAAGAGTTTTGGCATCAAAAAAAATTTTTTATTTTGGAAATTTCATGTACTCCCCCCTATGGTGCTTTTTCAAGATCGATAATTGTCAAACCTTTACCACCGGGCAGCACCCCTTAAGCATGTCCGATTTAGGTCAAATTTTGCATGAAGGCTTTTTTCGAGGTGCTTAAACTTTTGAGCACTAGAACTTTACGAAAATAGAGTTGATCCCAAAATTTTGGCACCCTTATATATACAAGAGCGGTAAAAATCAACGTGTTTTGTCGGTTACGTCACTTATACAATCATATTTCTGGAACCAAAAGTCACAACCATTTGATCTTCGAACTTGATCAATGGCACGACAGTAGCTTTCAAACGAGCCCAAGTTTGTGAAAATCGGTTCAGCCATCTCTGAGAAAATTGAGCGCGTTCAAATACAACGCTTTTTGTCGGTTACGTCACTTATACAATCATATCTCCGGAACTAAAAGTCACAGCCATTTTATCTTCGAACTTGATCAATGGCCCGGCAGTAGCTTTCAAACGAGCCCAAGTTTGTTAAAATCGGTTCAGCCATCTCTGAGAAAATTGAGCGCGTTCGAATTCAACGCCTTTTGTCGGTTACGTCACTTATACAATCATATCTCCGGAACCAAAAGTCACAGCCATTTTATCTTCGAACTTGATCAATGGCCCGGCAGTAGCTTTCAAACGAGCCCAAGTTTGTTCAAATCGGTTGAGCCATCTCTGAGAAAATTGAGCGCGTTCAAATATCTTCGAAAAGTGCACACACATACACACACACACACACATACACACACACACACACACACACACACACACACACAGACATTTTCCGATCTCGTCGAGCAGAGTCGAATGGTATATAACACTATGGGTCTCCGAGGCTCCGTTCGAAAGTCGGTTTTTCCAGCAATTCTAATACCTTTCTATAGAGAAAGGCAAAAACTAGCTGAATTGCCCGGCGTTGCTCGGAAATGTTTCGTGAAGGCAAGGCCGAAGTTGTCCTGCTTCGTGAAATACTCTGATTGTAGTGAAACAAAACTTAGTCGGAAACCCGATTGAACAATACTCCATGTTCCAATAATTCATGTTCATATTGCGAATGATCAGTGTCCCATCTCAGATCTCACAATAATCATAATTTTCATGGTATTCTCGACAAATTGGGTTAGTTTTATATTTGAATCCTTTTGTTAGAAACATTTAAAACACCTTTCTCTCCATAAATATCTTCTTAGTAACCTCCGAGTTTCATCTCTATATGTGCTTGTAACGTAGTTCCGTACTTCCTCGTCACATTCGATCTACAATACCTTTGGCTTCCATGGCTATGAACACTTGCTACTCCCTCCTCTTTATAAAAATTCAATGTAATGACATCATTTATTTGCTCAAAATTGTCCATCTGATAATGATTATTTTATAACGAAAGGCTGTTTAACATCATAACTACATTCGTGCTATAGAATAACGTTTTTATATAATTTATTTTACCAAGACTTTAACTATTTTCGTCGTTCATCGGGGAGGAAAACCTATAGAATAATGATTCAGTTAAAACAAATTTCGTTGTAATCTTATTTCCATCACCCTGAGTCGACAGTTTTCTCAATCAATTTGTTGAGAATACTCATTCCCCCTCTTGTGAATATTTTTATGAACCTCGCTCAGTTGCTAGAAATATACTGTACTTGTAAAGAAGTACCAATTTTTCGTAAAACACGATCAATTTTCCTTTACACTTTCCATGTTCGGCGCACTTACTCCACTCTCTCACCCTCAAAATAACCTTCTAATCTTTTTTGATTTAACTTTCTTTTTGTCAGTGAACTTACTACAGATCTCCTTCATGATTATCCTGAGTAGTGTAGAAAGTATCTGTGCTTTTCAAAAAATATCGATTCCCACATTTGGTACATGTGCCAAACTTGGTAAGGATTCGTTTAGTTGTTTCGTAGTTATGCTGAGACTTAAATACACTCGCGTTCATAGGCAGATAAAGTTTATTTTCCCTTAGTTTTTTGAATTTCCCGGCAAAATGGAACCAAATCCTTTGAAATTATTCGAAGAAAAATACGACCTTGAAATTCTTGCCACTCTCTTGTTTTATAAGATTAAATGCGAGATTAAAATTTATTTTCAAAAACCCCTCCTTCTAGTTTAAATATCGATTCTCTTCAAATTTCGTCATTAACCCTCTCCCCCCATGACACTTGCTACACACTCTTCCCCCTTGAAAATGTAGAGCAATGAGTATCTGTGCAAAATTTGATAGCAATCCGCTCAGCAGTTCCAGAGTTGCGCCGTTACAAACATTACATCCCCTTTTTAGAGGGACGTAATACATCCACCCCACATTAATATTCTAAGTTGCGCAAAAAGTATCTATGGTCTTCATGGTTCATAATATCGATCTCGTCAAATTAAATAAATTTTTTCATGACCCCTGTTAAGGATACTTGCTACGTGTGATAGCAATCCCTTCAGTAGTGTCGGAGTTATGCCGTTACACCCCTCTTTTTAAATGCACTTGCCACATCCACTTCCCATATATACTAAAATCATCGATTCTTGTCAAATTTTATGAATATTATTTCATGACGCCTCCTGTTAATGATACTTGGTACGCTTCCTCCCCTATAAAAAATACCTTGATGACTATTTCTGAAGAGCAAGAAATAACTGTACCAAATTTTATAGCAATTCTTGCAATAGTTCCGGAGTTATGCCGTTACAAACATTACACCCCCCCCCCCCCCTTTAAAGAAACTTGCTACATCCATTCCCCATATTATCATATCTTATATACGCAAAATGTTTCTATGGACTTAAAAAAGTATCGATTCTCGTCAAATTAGACAAATTTATTCATGACCTCCCCCTGTTAGGACCACTTACTACGCTCCCTCCCCATTAAAATATCTTTATGACCATCTCTGAAGAGCAAGAAGTATCTGTGCCAAGTTTGGTGGCAATCCGTTCAGTAGTTTCGGAATTATGCCGTTTTAAACATTACACCCCCCTGTTTAAAGGCACTTGCTACATCCACACCCCATATAGTCATATCTAAGGTATGCAAAATGGTTCTACGGTTTTCAAAACGTATCGATTCTTTTCAAGTTATATGAATTTTTCCATGACCCCTCCTTGTTTATGACACTTGCTACGCTCCCTCCCATATAAATATACTCCCTAAACCATCTCTGAAATACAAGAAGTACCTGTACCAAGTTTGGTGGAAATCCGTTTAGTAGTTCCGAAGTTATCGCGTTACAAACATACAAACTTACATCCATTTTTATATATATAGATAGGTATAGAATTCGCTCAAACTTTAGAAAAATTTTCCGAGGCCCGGAGGGCCGAATGTCATATACCAATCGATTCAGCTCGACGAACTGAGCAAATGTCCATGTGTGTGTGTGTGTATGTGTGTGTGTGTCTGTATGTGTGTTGTCAACTAAGAGGTCGAGATCTCAGAGATGGCTGGACCGATTTTGATCAAACTAGTCGCAAATAAAAGGTCTCCCCGTCACCCAGAACGCTATTGAATGGTTTTGAGATCGGATGTTTACTTTTTGAGTTATACGAAGTTTTATGTCAAAATTTTCAGTTTTTTGACAGTGTCTGTCACAATTGACCTTGAAAACAGAATATATTTTCAGACTTTGATTCCGCACGGTAATACCTATCCAACAAGCCATAGATTGTTAAAATCCGTCTATTTTTAACGAAATATCGAAATTTTTGTGTAAGCGACTTTTTCCCCTATTCCAACAGTAGAAGTTTTGAGCGCTGTCTGGCAAGGAAATGCTTGGGAGCAACGCAAATCACGATTTTTTATACTGTTACATGCAATTGTTTCTAAGTACCCAAAAGACTGTGTACAGCATGTTATTTTGCCTCGGACCGATTTTAGCACGGTTCGTTTTCGGCAACATAATCATTCGAATATGCCATATGTAAACCAAATGATGGCAGAATTTTTGAGATGAAAGCAATTCCATAATTATATTGATTGACTACTTACTGCAATAAATGCTGGAAGAACATAACAGCCATATACCATTCGAATCAGTTCGTCGAGATCAGCAAATGCATGTGTGACAAATAATTTCACTCATTTTTTTCGGTTTTCTCCCAAACAAGGTTCCTGAATTATGTTTGGTTCCGATCTCTTAATCCGGAACTACAGGATCATATGTGAAACGAAATTAAAACTGTGTAACTCATTTTTCTCGTAGATGGCTGAACCGATCTAAGATTCAAATGAAATCTAATGTCGTTTTCGTTTTTAAATTGCACTACACTGGTGTAGCGAAAGCTGCACTGAAACCGTTCGTTTTTACCAATTGCACTACACCAGTGCTACACTTTTTCTGCACCGATACCACTGGTGTAGCACTCATCAAAAGTTTGGTGTAGCTCTGTGCAATGGAATCGTGTATTGTAGTCAATGGTTACTGTTTATGTTTTCGTCATTTTTGTTCGTTTATTCATGCCTCAGTGTAGCACTGCACCGGTGTAGTGCAAATTAAAAACGAAAACGCCATAAGAATCATGTAAGATTCAAATGAAAAGTTTTAAGATTCTATAAAACATCTTGTTTTTCAGTCAGATCCAACTTCCGGTTCCGGAGATACAGGGTGATTAGTATAAAAATGTCTATTTCACATAAATATATCAGGTTTATCGGGTTAGCAGATTTGGATAATCGATAACCAAATAAACTTCTTTCATTTTTGGTTGTATTCATTTTTCGTTTAGGAAGGCACCCAGAAATTTAATTCACACTACGATTTCTCAAAGATGTCTACATTGATTTTACAACATTTTGAAACAAATGTGTACTATACAGCTACTCAGGTGAATTTGTCTGACTTCGGCTACACCGATTTTCGAATTCCGGTTCCAGTATCGAATCGTTTTCTCAAAAAAGCCAAATCGAATTTCTGAAACAAAGGTTCAAATCAAAATAAATCCAATTTTATCAAATTCTGACTTCCGATTCTGGAATTGTAGGATGATGAATTTTTAAAATTCAAATGATATAGAAGATGACAATCCCGGAAAGCTTTAAAGTTGGACTCAAAAATATTGCAATTTATTCGTCATATGGCCCCACGAATCGGTTTGGATTATGCTGGTTCCTGAATACCGGCTCTGGAAGTACCTTAAATTACCCTAAACTCTGAAGTGGAAATTACTTCGACATATCATGAAATATTTAATCGATTGTTACACTTTTAGATTCAAATTCGATGCGATTTGCAGTTTTGATATTACAGAGTAACGAATGATTAAAATCTCAAATTGCCACTTAAAACGACGGACATTAGAAAACTGAAACACCGAAGAATATTCATGCAAAAAACACATGCGGATTGATAAAAAAAAGGTATCATCTCACTGCTAGGTGGATTAAGCACGTTTTTCTAAAGAAAATTACTTGCTACGAAATAAACGAGTGAATATGATTTAGACAATATAGACGATTCATTCTACTGACATATTCTATAAATTATATCAAGTCATTTTAAGTCACTAAACAAAGGTCCATAGATATCGTAAAGTGAGTTATGCAGAGTGAGACATCTCAAAGCATTCAAAGTCTCAGAGAGTCGATTTAAAAAAATTCGAATCTGGCAAGCAACTACAATTTTTTCCTAATTCTCTGAGTTATGCGGCTTCATTAATTGCGAATTTCCGAATTTATGCACATAAACATGACTTGAGAGAAACCAGTTCAGTTCAACATGACTATCAACAGTCATCAAAATGGTACGGAATCTGTCAGCAGGTAGTGAAGTATTTGTTAGGGAAGCCATCGCACGAATCATGTAGAGGGTAACATTGAAAAACACTAAATAATATTAAATAGATTTGAATATTTAGCTTTTATGCTCATAGTCAAGTCCGTTCGAGCTCCGAGAGTCTTCCTTGTAGTAAAATCTCCCAAAAGAAAATAAGGTATTCTTCACTACACTAGCTAAACAAATTGAAGGATGTTTTTCAATTAATAGAAAAACCAGTTTTCAGTAAAAAAAAAACTTGGCACGAAAATTTTTGACATCCGACTTTACTGCAATCGCAATCGTATGTTGGCAACTCAAAACTTGACTTCTTATGGCAAATCAAATCGCCTAAAAGTATGCACAAATCTGCTAAATAACTCGGAAGAACGTGCCCCTTGAGCCAATAAGTTCTGATTCCTATCTCACGAAGTCTAATTTTAGATTGCATTAAAAGCCTTCCCCCCCTAACAAATGGTTAATCACAGCTGAAAAGTTGTACTAAATTTGTATCAAATTTAGACATAATATTGATATTTACATATCAAGATTTGTACAATTTTGTTATCACCTAGGTCAAATTGAGTTATAATTTCTGTTATTTTATTTCTTAACGAGAACAAGACTATGACATATTTAGTTAGCAAACACGAAACAACCTCCGATACAATATTGCTCTCCCTTGTTGTCCGGGAGTTGCTGTGACTGACTGTACGATAAGATCAAAGTATTTGCATGTCCAACTACGACTCAACTCAATCGCATCGAAATGAAAATTAGTCTGGTACCACGGGTTCTATTGATAAAGTTTTAAATCGTGCAAACCTATAATCAAACCCGTCACGTCTTGTGCACCGGCCTTATGCATAGTTTATAGAGAGTTTATCCGCTCCAGTCTTGCAAAGCGTAAATCCATTCGCAATGAGCTTTTAATTAAAGACTGAATTATCCCTTTCCCATTGCTTCACTGTTGGCGACCGCAATGGCGTTCCATCGTTTTATGTTCTCCTACAGAATAGCATCCCTAAAGTGTCGTTTGACAGGCGAGTTAGGTTCTTACGCGAAAAGTTTTATTCTTCTTTAATGAGGGACTTGGGAAAGTTTGACTGTAAAACTTGACCTTTATTCAATGTTTAGCATCATACAGAGGACGCATCAAGGGACAACATCGTTTTCCGGAACGAGCCCTTCGGAAATTTATGAATCGTTCTTTGATATATCTCATTTCGCAGGGAGTTTGAGCAGAAACTTTTCCACTCTGGCCAGAAGGCGTTTATTCTATAGGGATTATTGCCCTTAATTTGCAAATTCATTTCTCATTTTATTTTAATATCATATTCGAATGTACCCGACCAAACGAAATGTCTCAACTTTGCTAAGCAGAGCGATGCATACTATCTATTGCCAGCCGAACCATTTCCTCTGTCCTCTTTCGAGGATGTCTATCCAATTTTGTTTTCCTAGGATTTCCCATCCTACTTAGCTTCGTTATCTTTTCGTTTGAACATCTTCTCTATCTGGACTATCCGGAAGGGGACGGATGGCGTTCGTCCATGGGTTGACATTGTATGTGTTGTTGTTACAGTATTCGGGCTGATTGTTGTACTAGAAGAACATATCAGAACCTCTACATAGTACACACATATAACTCCTATCAGTCTGCAGAGTAAAGTTTTATAGAATTTGATTGTAAAATAATTTGAATTTGAATATAAAATAAATAGAGTTTGATTGCATCAGATACACCTGGGGTTTATAAATGTCATAGTTCGGAACTTTAATTTTCACCCAGGAGAGATTAATTTTACAACCAATGTTACAATAGAAATATGCCAATTTATGTAAACAACATTTGTAATCTCATTACAATTAGCCACCATCATTACTTGATACTAACGTGAATGTGTTCAATTTTTCGTTTCCATTACAGGAATCGTCCAACGGTCGAGGTTCGCTGAATCGTTGGCTGAACGCTTTTCGGCATAGATTAAGCAAAAGGGGCCGGTCAAAACCACCCGATCAGTTCCTGGATAAGTTTTCCTCGACAACCGCCTCGGATACGCGATTGCACCAGACAGCTCAGGCTCTGCCCTCGGACGGCACCTGCAGCCGACTATCCGTCGATCCGTCCCTACCATCACACTACCGGGTAAGTCCGCATAATTAGATGGTAACTGGCGAATGTGGCTGGCATTGATTGAATTAGAATTAGTGTGTTTGTTACGGAACCATTGGGCCGCTCGGACACTGATATAAACGGGAGGGATGATAATGTGTCACATTAGTTTATTTGCAGTACTCTCTGAGCGTACCAGTGTTTGAGCGAGAACCACTGGTGCAATAATTTGATTATATGACGAGATAAAGATATTCTTTCATTCAATCATGCATTTAATATTCATGCTTCGTGAACACATTTTTTCTGGCACATTTGAATTAGGTAATAAACAACATTGGCTATCTGATGATGTGACTGAACGAATAAATAGTTTATTGGTAATGTTTGAACTCACTCTGGTAGAGCTCAGGGTTTTTTCAGTCTCGATCCAAATTAATATGATTTGGAATAAGCTGGAATAATATGAACTGTACTTAAAAACAAGTCAATTTATTGTTTCTCTCAATGGAACTACTGACATATGTTCATGTATGCAAAAGTAAGTAATATTCTAGCCACGATCTGCATCCTACAATAGTTTTCTGAAGTGGCTTTGTTTTCGTCGGAGACTCGATATGGTGTGATTAGTATTTCCGTATAAACAACAGCTTTTTCAATTGTGAAAAAGGTAATAATTTGTTTAATAACCTCTTATACAAGGTGAGATGAAAAAACTGCAACAAAGTAAAACGCCATAATTTTTTCATTTTTTTTTTAAATTTTATTGAATGAAAGCAAAAAATGTCGGAAATAACATCAAATTTGAGAATCGGTTTAGATTTGTTCGAATTGGCCACCTTTGGCACGAACTATGGCCTTCAAACGGCCAATGAAACCATCACACGCTGCCCGAAAGTGGCTCTGCGGTATTTTGTCCCATTCTCGGCGAAGCGCTTGCTTGAGATGATCGACACTTTGGTATTTTTTAGTGCCAACCTTGCTTTCCAAAATACCCCAGGCACAATAGTCCAACGGATTGGCATCCGGAGATTTTGGTGGCCATTGTGCGGTGGAAATGAAGCGAGGAACCTCATTTCTTAACCATTCTTGGGTGGCGCGTGCTGAGTGCGATGGTGCTGAGTCCTGTTGGAATGTCCAAGGTCTGCGGCCGAAATGTTTGCGTGCCCAGGGCTTCAGAACTCCCTCCAAAATATTTTCGCGATAGATTTGCGCATTTATTTTGACCCCACGGTCGATGAATACGAGCGGCGAGCGACCATCGGCTGTTATGGCGGCCCACACCATCACCATGGCCGGCTTTTGAGTTCTGGTGGCCAACCGAAGTTGCAAATTTTCAGCTGACCTCTCTGGCAAGTAAACACGATCATTTTGTTTGTTTACAAACTGCTGGATAACGAATGGTTTCTCATCGGAGAAAACCAAATTCGGCAGTTCACCACTTTCGGCCAAGCGAAGCAACTCTTTAGCTTTTTCGAGTCTAACTTTTTTTTGCGCATCAGTAAGATCTTGCACTTTTTGGAACTTCAATTGCTTTAGTCCAAGCTCATTTTTCAATATTTGCCGAATGGCATATTGCGATATGTTCAGCTCACGAGCCATTTTTCGGCCACTGCGACGCGGATTTCGTTCAATTCGCTTCTTCACTTTTCGAACCATTTCTGCCGATGTTGCTGTTTTTTTTCGTCCACTTCCTTGACGTCGGGCTACGCTACCAGTATCACGGTAACGAGCGATGGTACGAGACACAAAAGATTTATTCACTTTTAAATGCTGGAGGGCTCTAACGATAGCCACTTGTGGTTTTCCAGCCAAATGCAAAGCAATCACACTATCACACTTGAATTCCATCACAAATAACTTTTTTTCTGAAAAATTCCCACCAAAATGCTTTTGTGCGCTTGTAAATAATATAATGAGCTGTCACTAGAATAAATCTGACAGCTGTGGGACGAGCGGTTTAGAAATGACAGCAGTCTGAAGTTGGTTGCAGTTTTTTCATCTCACCTTGTAATTCCTAGCATCTTGAAAAACCTGCTTGTCGAACCCCTCTCAGAAATAGAAGGTGTTTTGAGAGCTTGCTGATTGAAATTTAAATAAAACACATGCCAAATTATGAAATGGTCAGATGACGTGATAGGCAGTCGATGCCTTTCATGCAGCCCACCTGGGTTCGATTACCAGTCTCGCTCATGGGGTCAGAATATTTTTTCTGGCCCGAGGAGGCGAATAACATTAATGTTAAAACCTTTGTAATCGGAACGTTGCTCTGGGATCTATTAATGATGATTTGCCAAACAATACTGAGTAGAGACGTCTCTTTACACTGTCAAAACAACTTTCAGATAATAGAGTAATCCCTATTGAAAAAACAAACCTCCAAAAAAAGCAACCCGTTACTATTAGTTTAACGATTCGAAAGAAAATCTACAAACCCTGGAAATCGAAATTGAATTTTAAAAAGACTTCAACAATCACTGAAATATGAAAAGATAGTCCCGGGAGCAATTCCATATGAAATCGAAGATCGATTTTTTTCTTTTGATTTGGTTCAAATTTTGCATATGCATAAAAAAAAAACAATTTGCATCATAAGTGCGCCATTTTCAGTCAGGCCTTACTTTTTAAGAAGAACTAAGCAAATATCCCTTTCAAATATTCAATTATATACATTTCAGAAACGGTGGGTCAAAACGATTCAGTACATTTTGCAATGTTTTATGTTTTTTAGCACTGTTGAAAAATTAAATCCAATTCAAGTTTTAGAATGTAGTTTTGAAATTTAGTTCCAGAACACGGATTCAAAAGTTTAAATTTTTACTCCAAAACTGAATCCTAATAGAACAAAAATTCAGAGTTCCGAAACAAAATTCTAGATCTCTAGATCTGGATTTTGGAACAAAATTTTAGATCTGAAAATTTCAAAAATTTTCCAAAATTTTGAAACTGACTTCAGAGCCTGATTCCAGTTTCTGAGTTCATTATCTTTATTCAGATTAAGATGCTGGAATTGAATTTAAGAAATTGGGCTCTGGAACAAGAATTTGTAACTGGATTCAGTTTCTTCAAGTCAGGTTCGAAATTCAAGTTCAGTTATCAGTTCTAGAATTAAATTTGGATCCTGAATTGTGAAAATGAGTTCAGTTCCAGAGTTTTAAAACTAATGAACTGAACTCTTGATCTGCATTCCGAACCTGAATTTGGCAACTGAATTCGGAGCTAGTCTCATGTTCTGAATTCAGTTCCAGTCATACTTCAATATAGATGCTGTAATTCTAGAAGCGAAGCAGTAAAAATTGTACAATTCACACAATCCAACAACTAATAGGAACGATTATTGATATTCGATAGTGTGAAAGAAGCATGTTTGTTACCCACCTGCCTTTTTTCTATTTTAAAAATAACACTTAAATTCGAATATCTTAAAAATATATTTTTTATTACTGTTACTATTGTTACTATTGTTACTGAAGTTCAAAGTAAAATACTGTCAAATTTCGAAAATGGAGAAATAATATTTGAGAAAGTTGCATATTTTCAAAATAATGTAAATCTTGAAATATAATCAAATTTTTGTTTTCATATATTTTTGAAAAAAAATTATGAAAGAACACTAAATTTACAATAAAAAGGATGCAAATTAAAACATTTACTATATGCTACCGTTCTCGAGATGCAGTCGGGTTGTTGAAGGCAATGGAGACTGGGCTTAATAACTTTCCAATGCAGAAGTTTTCCTTTTGGAAGTATGGTCTTGAACCAAAGCAATCGAAACTTTACCTTCTTGCTGGAGTCTGGGTAGATTCATAGTTGCTATAGTCAGCGATGCCAGATCGTGAGTGTTGAATTTCCGGATTCCATATAGTATCGGTTTGGTGGTAGAGGAAAAAAATCAGTATAAATCCGTATAACTAATTTTACATTAATATGATTACGTTTTGTCTCATCAGTGCATAACAGTTTATGTTATTTTACATTGATTACATGTTTTTACATCAATTATTGCGTAATTTATGAAATGGCTTTTTTATAGTTTAAACGAGTTTAATTTTTTCTGTTTCAATTATATACGATACGACGTAAAGCCGCCATAACTAAGTTCAAATGAATGAAAAACTAACAGAAAAGATGATTTATTGAAAAATGATTCGCTCAGAGACAGGACTTGAACCTGCGTTATTATGCATTCCGTGCATACGCGCTACCATTTCGCCACTCTGAATCTTGTTTTAGTCGCTCTAAAACGACAGTCAGACACAGTAGAACGTAAATCGAACATGGTTTACATCCTGGCCGTCACCCGACCGATACCTTACATCCAAACATCTTCTCTGTCCATCAAACACTAGTCTTCTCGCTTTATATGCTATCTACTGTGTCTGACTGGCATTTTAGAGCAACTAAAACAAAATTCAGAGTGGCGAAATGGTAGAGCGTATTCACGGAATGCATAAGAACGCAGGCTCGAGTCCTGTCTCTGAGCGTATCTTTTTCCAATAAATCATCTTTTCTGTTAGTTTTTCATTCATTTGGCTTCTCCAATATATGTTTCCGCTCAGTCATTGCAAAAACTCAATTTATATAGGTTTTAACGTTAAGATCATTCGTCTATGTGCGGGATTCGGGATCGAACACAGGTGGGCTGTGTGCAGTGGCGTACCGTGGAAATTTGGTGCCTGGGGAAAAATAAGCGATTTGCCGCCCCCATTGTTGGTTTAATGAGAAAAAAGCTCCATCTGCTGCTCCCTTAATAACGTTGCGCCCGGGGCGAATGCACTCTTCGCCACTTTCGTTCCGAAAGTTCGACAGTTTATTAGTTCAACTGAGTTCAACTTGCACAGGTTTTCAATGATTTGACTCAGTGAAATTTGTCGGTCGGAATAGGTCCGATTGTCGAACCGAATGATCGCGTTCCTCTAAATGATAAAGCAGGAAAATGTTTTTGTAATATTGCTTATATTGGCAGAAAACCCCGACTTTCTTGAAAATCAGTTCAAAATCAGTATTTTTTGCAAAATCCGTATGAAATTCAGTAAATTTTACCATTTATAGAATACAGAAAAATCCGTATATCTGGTAACCCTGGCTGTAGTGATTAATGCGTAATGTCTAAACTGACGTCTCGGACTAAACAAGTACAGATTGTGGTAATTTGAAAAAAAAAACCTTGTTTAAATCTTGTTTCGCCCGAAAGGTCAATTTAGACATTACACTTTGGTGTAATAGCAAAAAGTGATTTGCAAGTAGCACTAACTTGAAGTCCTAGCGGTTTATGTTGAGTCATCAAGTCATGCTAACAACGCTCAACATGAATTTCTACGCACTGATGAATCAAAGACGAAATCAAATAAATTCAAAATGGTTATGTGGACCTAACATAAATTCTGGGGTAAAAAATATTTATTTTCTTCAAATTATTATCTATGAATTTCTTCATAACACAAATTTGATCTGAATCTATTTACGAGCCACCGATTTGCTCGTAAATAAAGATTCCAGTATGTACAGGATCTCGTCGGCAAACCAATCCATTTTTAAGCTTACAATATTGAAGTACAGTTTTTGAATCAGATTAAATGTGCCATATCCATCAACAAATCACCGAGATACAAGCCTTTCAAATAAGGTCCAGAACCTATCGCCGAGAGTTCTAAATTAGCTTGATAGTTACTGGAGAATCTAAATAAACAGCTAATTGGTATTCAGTACACTAATGTAAACACAATGCGCAGCAGACGGAAAATGGCATCAACAGACCGCGCACAGGGCAAAAGAGACTATTCTGCGAGTGAATTGATGTAATTTTCAGTTTTGTCATCTCCTCGCTAGTCAAACTACCTGCCTAGTAGGCAGCCAAATACCGTGTGCGACAGTTTGTACGGTGTATAAAGATCGACAGAATGACATCATTATGGCAAGCTGTGATTGGCTCGTGAAAACATAGGTCAATTCAAACCGATTTTCCAATGGTATACACTAAGGTCTCTTTTTGCACGGTTTTTTTTCCCACGGTTTTTTTATACACGGCTTTTTTTACACGGTTTCCGGAATTAACGCGGTTTTCTTTTACACGGTTTTCGCAATTAACACGGTCTTAGAGAAGAACTTAGAAATTACTCTATTTCAAAAAAACGATTTTTTCTTGGATCGATAATATAAAAGTGGTAATATATCAAATCGAAACAATAAAACTATAATTAGAGCTAATAAAAACACTTATTTAAATCAAAATCATTTAGCAAAAAAATCATTTATTGAATAATTCTGTATCAAATTCTGTATGTAGTTTAATATGTATAATATTAATATTTAATCGCTGTCGTAAATAACACGACGCCTTCGCCCTGGAATAGTACACGTTAAATTTTCAACTTCGTCATCGTTTGACCGAGAATCTCGTAGAGAGGAAGTCTCTGTAACTGTTGATTTTTCGAGGTTTTTCAACTCCTCTTCATATCTAGCAATACAATATTTCATGTCACTTCTAAATGATATAGCTCTTGCAGTATTATGATCCACATTGATAAAGTGAGCAGCTGCTGCATTGCACATTGCAATACCTGGTAAAAAGGGATTATATAAGAGACAATAATCAAAATAATTATAGCAATACCTTTTCTAATTTGATCGGCATTCATTTGTCCAATTTCTTCTTCTTCAACGTCGTCTATTACATCGGTACACAGATCCTCATCGGATATAACAGTGTCTTCCAGCAATTCATTAATATCCGAGGAGGTAAAATTATCAAAACCTGTACCTCCTACTGCATGCGCTAGTAAAATAATTTCTCGATCATCAAATAACGTTTTTCCATCATGTTCAACACATTCTGGCCATAATGATTTCCAACAATTATTTAGTGTAGACATTTTCATAGCTTTTAACGCTGTACCAATGAAACGCACGCATTCCCGCATCGAAAACGTTTTCCATGCTGTAATTACCGTCATAGATTGGTCTTCGTCCAACTGTTCCAATATGTAATTAAACGTTTGTTTAATATATAGTTTTTTAAAGGTTGAAATAATGCCTTGATCTAATGGTTGAATCAATGATGTAGTGTTGGGTGGCAGAAAAACTATTTGTACTTGTGAATGTTGAGGTGCGGTATGTCCTGGAGCGTTGTCTATTATTAAGAGAACTTTGAACTTCATTCCTTTGTTCTCCAGGTATTTCTGAACCTCCGGAATGAAAAGTTCTTTAAACCACTCTTCAAATATTGGTTTAGTAACCCAAGCTTTAGGATTACTTCTCCAGTGCACAGGCAGCGTATCGAAATCTTCTCCTTTCATCGATCTGGGTCTCATTGCCTGATGAAGCAGTAGCGGTTTCAATATTTTATCGCCAGATGCGTTCGAACAAAACAGCAGTGTGACTCGGTCTTTTGCAGCTTTGAATCCTGGCGCTTGACGTTCAGCAGCAGCTAGATATGTTCTGTTCGGCATTTTTTTCCAGAACAGACCTGTTTCGTCCGCGTTGAACACCTGGTCTGGGTGATATGCTCCTTGTTTAATAATTGTCAACAGTTTTGCTGGGTATTCCCGAGCTGCAACAGTATCCGCCGATGCGCACTCGCCTTTGACTTGCACATTTCGGACGTTGTTCTTCCGAATGAATTTGTAGAACCAACCCTTGCTTGCTTTAAATTCAGTACGTTTACCTGTCAAAAAATTTTATGTTTCATATTGTAATAAATAGTAGTGAAAGAGATTTTAAAACCATTATGTTTACTGCTTGATGCTTCCTCATTCTCCAAAAGATGGTAAAGACGTAATGTCTTTTGTCTAATTATATCCGCGTTAATTGGAATTCTTTTTTGTGCATTGTCTTCGATCCACACAAGTAATGCTTTTTCCATTTTATCAACAGCAACGTTTCGGGTATAGGCTGCTCGTTTAGACGAGGAATCCGTGCCATTCGAGACTGCCTGTCTGATACGAGATTCATTTCGCTTAATGGTTCGGATAGTTGCCTCATTCAATGACAGAGATCTGCCAATGGATGCAGCCGTTTCACCATTTGCGAGCCGGTCTAAAACAATTATTTTGTTTTGAAGCGTGATCGACTTTCTGGGTCTGGGAATCATTTTATCAGAATTCGATGCCATTGTATGATTCTATAATCAAAATTACACGGTAGAAATATATAAAAATTAAATGTATAAAGCACACCATTTCCATTATATTGTACTTCTTCGAAATATTCAACCACATGTAACCTACCTCGCTAATTAATTGAGAACGAAATCAAGCAGGAACGATTAATAGTATCGAAAAATATGAACGTACCGATCCGGCTAATCAGAAACCGCACACTTTCACAATTTTTAACTAAAACTTTCGCGGAGGCAGGTATGACTGGTACACAGCAGAAACAATTCTCTTCGGTTTTGGATTAAGAATGATACTTGAAATTCAAACTACAGCGGTTTTTATACAGGATTTGGAACAGAGTCCTTTTGACTTAGTCCTTACAAATGTAAATGAAGGGTGATATAAAAGGTTATTGTTACGATTTTATTTAGTTTGTCATGCGTGAATTCATGTTATTTGCGTAGATCGATGCGGATCCGTGAGGACAATTAGCGTGACACAAAAATTGAAAATAAAAGCGTTTTGTGGATTGTCTCGTTGATAATAGAGTATATCACGAGTATGACAATTGTTGCTTCGCTGTTAATGCGTTGGCGCACACGGTGAGGTACAGCACATCGAAGATGCTACACGTACCAATCGATTGTTTTCGGAATTAATACACTTGTTGAATGTTTTCTAAAATTAATGCGATTTTCACAAGATTTTTTTTACACGGTTTTCGCAATTAACACGGTTTTTTTTAACACGGTTTCCGCAATTAACACGGTTTTTTTTAACACGGTTTTTTTTAGCACGGCACGTAACCCCCGTGCAAAAAGAGACCTTAGTGTACTATTGAGATACTTAACAACACTCCCGCCTTATATTTTTAAATTCGATCGATTGCTAGTTAAATTATATAAATCCATCAACAAATGACTGAGCTATAAGCGTCCAAAATTATGACATAAAAATGTAGTTTTGCATTTATCAATTGACACCCGACACCGTATAGTGAAGAGTGAGGCATTTAAACGACTTAAAAAAAACGTGGGTGGGTCATGTCAGAGACATAACTGGAGGACATGAATACGAAAAAAAATAATAATCGTTCGTGCTAGTTGATTATGTGAATTTCGCAACTTGTACAGCTTCGCTTCCAGAAATTGACTTATTGGCGACAAATATTTTCTACCACACAATTAAATAACGCGAAACAAATGAGTGTTGAAGAAACACAATTTTGGTATCGATTATTTCATTTCGGATTGATTTCAAAATGCTGATTTCTGACATTCGGAAGGGCCAAGCTGTGGAATTATCTACGAAGTTAAACACTGTTCGGAGCCGTATTCTCAAACGCGAAGTAGTCTCGTACTCGCTTGGTGCAACTACGAAAAGTGCCCCAAACTTATCACTACGAAAAGTACCCAAAGCTTATCAAATTATTCTAGATTTGAATTTGGTTTTTATCTCCAATTTGTAAAAAAGCAATTCTTTTAGTTCTGTAAATAACATTTGGAACCATTAAAGCTTGCTTCAGATAGAATTGGAACAAAGACAATTGCCTGTATTTCAGTTATTTATTATTGAATTCAAGATTTATACAAATGTAGCGTTTTCTTCATACTTTTAAGAAGAAATACGAATAAAATTATTCGTATTTTTTCTTAAAAGTGTGAAGAAAACGAAGGAATTCTCGAATTTTTCCTGTAACACTGCTCATTAGGCGGCGCACACCTTCTTCGTCCATCGTTTTAGCTACCTTATTCCTCCAGGTCGTCATCTGATTGATGTCTTTGACAACCTTTCCCTTTGCCTTGAGTCTTCTCTTCATGATTGCCCAGTATTTCTCAATAGGGCGGAACTGGGGACAGTTGGATGGGTTAAGGTTTTTCGGAACAAACCGGACCCCTTTCTCTGCACACCATTCTTGAACGACTTGACTGTAATGACAACTTGCCAAATCTGGCCAAAACATTACGGGATGGTCGTGGGATCGAATGAACTGCAAAATTCGTTTTTGGAGACACTCTTTTTGGCATAGTTCCGATGTCATTGTCTTCTTTGTAACGAAAACTTTCGTTTTTTGCCACAGCTGCAAATGCCCTGCCAAAGCATACATTTTCTTGCAAATTTGTCGGCAAAACCAAATTTAAATTTGGCTGGAACATCCCCCGAGCCGTTGCCAAGTGAAATTTTTGACCTGGGCTTTTTCCGAAGTCAGCCTTGACATAGGTTTCATCGTATATTAGAAGACACCCGTCGAACTTGGTCAGCACCTGGTCATATAGTTTCCGAACACGAATTTTGACCACACTATTCTGTTTTATGGCTGTTTGCTAGCTCGATACGACTTGATTCCTTCCCGGAGTAGAGTTCTTTTCACGGTACTATGGGCAGCACCGAATTTTCTGGCCAAATCACGGTCCGACAGATTAGGATTCCTTTTAATCGTCTTCGAAATCTTACCACGCAGTTTCCAGTCGATCGTGCCACTCCGACGACTGGCTTGAGTCTTCCGAATCGTCGTCAATGTTTCCTTAAACCGTCTGATAACGCGCCATACGGCATTTCTGGGCAATTTCAGCTGTTTAGCTAGCCTAGATGCAGACCACAATGGATTTTCCAAATAACTGTGAACCATTTTTTCCCTCTTTTCGGCTTCCATCTTGATTGTTTACAAAGTACAGTCGATTTGCGGAATGTCAAAAATCATACGTGAAGCTGACAAAATTCCCGACACGTGGGCACCGAGAACTTCCAAATCCGTCCACCAGGAGCGCCACAATATGAGCAAAAGTTTGTTCCAATTCTAAATGAAGCAAGCTTTAAAAGGGCTTATTTTGCATAATATTCCTCATCGTTGTTCAGTTTTCGTTGTATTTTGCTCCAATGCAAACGACCAGCAGCAGGATGACGCAACCGACTGACTTCATGAGCGTCCCGCAATTGATTCAATACTGAATTGAATTCTTGATACTGGAATTGGAACTGAGCTCTGAACCTGAACCAACCGAAACGATGCACTTTCTTTACTTTCCGCTTAGTCAACTGCAAATATAAAGACTGTCCCAGAAGGTATGGACGCAACCAAAAACCGTTGCCATTTCGCAATGGTTCAGAATCTGACAATTTTTATGGCTGCGTCCTGTTGTTTACACTCTTCTCTAACCACTTGTGCAGTTGTTTATTCGTTTTCATTAGTTTGTTTCGAAATGCGTGGACTTTCATCAGAACAACGTCGAAAAATTGTGTACAAATGGTGCACAGAACGCGGACTGTCACTGAGAAAGATAGCAAAAATGGTAGGAGTAAGTGAAAAAGCCGTGCGAAATGAAATCAGGGAGTTCGGTGAGGATAACACCTTTGAGGATAAACCGAAAACGGGTCGATAAAAAGGTCCTGCTAACCCTCAGTTGGATAAATGTATACTGAATGCGTTCGAGCAAAAGAAAGAGGTTTCAGTTCGGGATGTGGCCAAAAAAGTGGGCACTTCGAAGTCAAATGTTCTTCATGCTAAAGAACGTTTGAATCTTCTAACCTATAAGAAGCAGAAACAACCAAAACGTAGTCCGAAAAAAGAAGCATCGATCAGGCCGAGAGTTCGAAAGCTGTACAATTCGATTCTTGCTGGAAATTTGAACTGCATAATCATGGACGACGAAACCCACTTGAAACTCGATTACAAATCCTTGCCGGGACCACAATATTATACGGTGCGAGAAGGGCAAGTGTTAAACCAGTCCGAGACATCGATTGAAGTCGAAAAATTTGGTAAGTAATTTGTAGCTGCGGTAAGATTTCGAAACCCTTCATCACCACTGCTTCAATGAACAGCGAAATATACATCAAGGAATGTTTACAAAAACGACTTCTACCCATGATTCGAAGCCACAAGGATCCTATTGTCTTCTGGCTAGATCTTGCTTCTTGCCACTACTCGAAATCAACGGTAGAATGGTATACTACCAAAAATGTCACTTTCGTCCCAAAAGACATGAATACACCAAATTGCCAACAATTCGACAAATCGAGGAATTTTGGACATTAACGAAGGCACATCTTAGGAAACATGTCTCGGCAGCCGAAACCATTCAACAGTTCGAAAAAGATTGGAAAAAAGTTTCGAAACTTGTCGCCAAGAAGTCTGTACGGAATTTAATGAGGAACGTTCGCAAGAAGGTACGCCAGCTAGTCTACAATATTGAGAATAATATTCTGTTGTTGTAGTCTAATATTATCAGTATATCTAATAAAATTTGAATATCTAACACTTGTGAATTATTTACAGCGAAATCAAAGTGCGTCCATACTTTCTGGGATAATCTTTATCAAGTGTTAACCTTTTATGCCTACCCTAGTACGAGAAAGACGTCATGAATTTTCTTCTTTGATACCAAACTTTTCAGAAATCTTTAATTTGTAATTATTTGTGAATATGTGATACAAGTAAAGTGAGTCCTATTCACGACAAAAAAAAACAGTGTGTGAACAATAAGACGTTTTCGAGATGAGTGAACCATATGAAGAAACAGGACCGCCACCAATACGAAATTATCTCGAGTTAGCGGATAAATGCATAAGACATTAGCAAGTCTTACAAGTCAGTTGTTGTATGTTCAAGCCCTGGCCTAGAAAGATTCTTGGTGTCAGTAAGATCGTAGCAGCAGTTATGAAATGGTTCTGTTTGCTATAAATTGGCTGAACCAGACGGTCAAATTCTACGAAAGGAATGTAATACCAAGGCTTTGCTCTTTTATATGGGTATTTTGTGTATTGTAGATGAGCATTTTTTTTTCAAAATAACTCTATTAAATATTTAACTTCAACATTAATGAAATCAAGTTCAAAAAATCAAAGTTAAGTAAGTTTAAACCGGAAACTAACACTGTGCAATCTACGAAGATAAATAACAGATAAACATTTCAGAATTCAGTTTAGGAGTTGATAAAAACAAAACGCAACGAAAAGAAAAGATGGAAAATCAATTATTAAAGGGCAACATTTCGCCGTCAAGGTAAAACCAAACGATGATTCAATGGCCCAAACTACAGCTAAACTCTTTCGTCGTCGTCGTAGCTGTTGTTGTTATGGGTGTCATTGGTGCAAATATTCACACATCCCCGTTGCCATCTTTCTCGGTAGTACAGCCTTCGTTTATTTGGAACTCTTGGCCTTTGTCAAAATCACTTTTGCTGCTTGTCCATCAAACGCCCGACAGCGTCCTGCAAAAATTGTCGAAAGAAGTCATTTACTCGTTGATTTATTTATCTTTATTAATTTATAACGCTGCTGTTGCTGCTGCTTCGTCATCTTTACTGTGGATGAGAGAACAAACGTCCTCGTCGCTTAAGAGGCCACTTCTGTGAGAGGATCAGCGAACCTGACTACCGAGACCATCAACGGCGTTATCGTGCATCACTTCACACCTTTCCACCCGCACCGCACCGCTTCACACGAACCAAGTCGGACGGCATTGAAAATGCCAAATGAGCAACAACAACAGCAACGAGCTAAAGGCGTTATCTGAGCTGGACGATCTTTCAAACAATCAAGGAGATGCTAGGCACAGACTCGTTAGAGTGTGAAATTTGCGACTGATTAAACCGTGATAGGCACTGGTTCGATTTGCAACGGGAGGTGAAACGAGTGGGTACCTAAGATGGGTACCAAATTAATCATAATTGAGGAAGATATTTGACATTTTAATTACTGGGACCTGGACGCAGACGAGGCTACGTTGGTGCGAGCTGAGTGTGACGAAACTCGTAAAAACAGCTTGAATTATTGGACGAACAGTTGTCCTACGATTAGACGATTTTTTAATTAATCATTTTAATCGGTTTTGTGAACTGCGCAAACTCACTTGATGTCGCTCGCCAGTACCAATTAATCATTTGCGGTAATAGTGGTAATTTGTGGGTTGTGGGCGCCGTTCGATGGTTTAAACTTTTGAAGGGGTGGTTTTCTACAGAAGCCTGAAAAGTAGCTATTTTACGTGGGATCCTGTCTGCGGAAAGAAACGGTTTAACTTCGAGATATTTTGGCAGTCGATTTTTGTATATTTACAGACGAGAAATAGAGACGAAAACGAATGTTGGTAGGAGACTTGTTGAATACCGAAACCCCGAGTGTCATCTTTACGAAATGGATGGATCTTATGGTAAACAATCTCAGCAGAATGAACATTTCTCGAAGCTTTCCGTAATTCCCGTGAACGTAATAATACTACTGAAATTCTCTATAGGCGGTTATTTTGAGTTTTATCTTCCATTCATAGTAAAGAATAAACGTGTTTTTTTTTCGATGTATATATTTCGTACGAACGATTCAATAGAAGATCATTCGGTCCATTTTTAATAGTGAAATCTAGTCCAGCGCTGGTGAAAATAGAAAAAATGACCATTTGTTTTCAGAAACTTTTGTATGAACATTTTTTACGACTTACTTTACTATGGGGTGCCTTTTCAAAATTTACCCTCTGAGAGAGTGAAAAGTTTTTGATCGTGAATATCTCCTGTTGTATCTAATAAATCAAGATAATTCTTGCAACATGCCATCGGAAATATGATCACAATATTATGATAAAATTTTCAGTTGTGTGACATAATCTCAAATAGTTCAAAATTGAACTTTTCTTAAATGTTTGGTACAAACGAGTGTCAAAGAGGATAATTCATAAGGCGCGTTTGCCTTTCTCGTATTTTAAAAGCTTATAGCTCAGTGATCTGTAGAAGGATTTAAATAATCTAACTACCAATAGAATCGAAAATGTTCAACTTGAACGTGTATTGCAACAACATTGAAGTTTTTCAATAGTACACTATTGAAAAACCTGTTTGATTTAACCAATAACAGCACCAGCCAATCAGAACGCGAAATGTCTGCATCTATACAAGAGCATCCATATAAAAGTTGAGTGGTTCATTTTTCCTACCATTTGCTGAGCATCTGTTCCCGAAACAAGACACACGAGAGCAACATCGAGGACCTGTCGTCTCACTGTTTCCCGTTCTGCGTACAAGAAAAGGAATTTTGATAAAGGGCTCTCCGTGTGAGAAATAACGTCATTTAAGTTAAAGCAGATACTCTGAATGTACGAGACACCGTCAGCACGATGGCACCGAAAACCGGTAGAAAGTCAGCTAAAAAGTCCAGCAAGCAGGGCCCATTCAAAAACACTTTTTAGTGCTAAAACTAGAACTAGTTGAATTTTGTCGTATGGTATGAATATTTTGACATATCTATTAATTTTGACATTTGGAGCAATACAGCATATCGCATTTTCATTAAAGTATTTAGAGGAAAAGGTTATGAAGTGCTACCCTTAAGAAAGTATTGAGATATTCATAAATGTAATACATTTTCTTCAAAAATGTAGGTATTTCATTGCAATACGGCAGAGAAAATTTGTGTCAACTATTGGGAGTACAAATTAGTTCAGTTCGTTTTAAAAAGATGGCTCTGGCTGTTATGAATGGTTATGGTTTTTATCGAAGTTATCTAAACCGTTGTGTAGATTCAACTTTCAGCTACAATTCCCAACTTGTGGTTTAGCAAAATATGCATTGGTTTCCGTAAAAAGTCGTGATGAAGCCACCAACCTAAAATTAAAAAAAAAAACAAGTATTAGTTTTTTACCATTTTACCACCATCAATTGGGACTTTAAAGTTACACATAAAAGTGAAGAACGAATACGGTAGGGCGACAAAATTGAAAATAATTTAATGAGCGCAAAAAAAGTGAAGTCCTGCTTGAGTGAATTGTATGTTGGTTTCAAAATTGCGTGAGACATAATCCTGCTCGCTAAGAATATTGGTATTGTCTAGAAACTTCCCGCCATGCAGTACTAAATAATTGATGTTGAACGTTTTGATTTGATTTATGGTATGGTCATAAATAAATTTGCCAAGCAATTCACATCTTCTATATCTGTATGAATTTTAAAAACTCATCATCCTGTAATTCCAGAATTGGATAAAATTCACCAATTTTGTATGGGACCATAAGTCCTTTAATTTGAATTTTTGTTTTTGAAGTTCGATTTGGCATTTTTTAAAAAATGATTGAGCTTTGAGAAACGATTTGATACTGGAACCGGACTTCTACAATCGGTGTAGTCGAAATCAGTTAAATTCACCTGAGGAGTATGTAAACATGTTTAAGAAATTGCACCGCGAATTAAATTTTTGGGTACCTTCCAAATCGAAAACTGAATACCGCTTAATGAATTTATTTGGTAATCGACTATCCAAATCTGCCAACCAGATATACCTGATTAACTTATAAGAAATGGACATTTTTATACTAATCATCCTGTATCTCTTAAACCGGAAGTCGGATCTGACTAAAAAGTAAGAAGTTTTATATGATTTTAAGACCTCTCATTTGAATCATAGATGGTTCTTAGAATTCATTTGAATCTTAGATCGGTTCAGCTATCTACGAGAAAATGAGTTGAATTATTTTAATTTCGTTTCACATATCACCCTGTGGTTCCGCAATCAGAAGTCGGATCCGTAATTCAGGAACCTTGTTTGGGAGTATACTACTTTTCATATGAATCTGAGTTTGTAGAAAACGGTTTAGCCATCTCCGAGAAAATTGGGTGGAATTATTTGTCACACACGCATTAGCTGATCTCGACGAACTGAGTCGAATGGTATATGGGAGTAATGTTCTTCCAGCATTTATTACTGTAAGTAGTTTAAATCAATATAATGATGGACTAGCTTTCAACTTGAAAATGCTGCCATCATCTAGTTTACATGTCATACTCGAACGATTATGTTGCCAAAAACGAACCGTGCTAAAATCGATCCGAGGCAAAGAGCCATGAAAAAAGATGCTGTACATAGTCTTTTTGGTACTTAGAAACAATTGTATGACACAGTATAAAAATCGTGTTTCATTTGGCTCCGAAACGTCGCTTTATCATCAAACGTGTTAAACTCCTACTGCTGGAAAAGTCGTTTGCACGAAAATATCGAAATCTACTTTAAAAAGAGACGGATTTTGACAATCTATGGCTTGTTGGATAGCTATTACCGTGCGGAATCCAAGTCAAAAAACATATTCTGTTTTCAAGGTTAGTTGTGGCAGATATTGTCGAAAAACTGAAAATTGTGCCATAAAACTCTGAATAACTCAAAAAGTAAACATTCGATCTCAAAACCATTCAATAGCGTTCTTGGGTGATAACAATTATTTAAAGAAATTGCATACAATATTATATTCGCTATTTTGCAAAATCAGTTGAATTGTGTCGTCCCTGCGGTAATTTTATCGAAATTTTTCATTTCTTTCTCTCAATCAGTTATTTCGAAATTAAAACTTGAAAATCAAAGACCAGAGCCGGATGAGTAGATGAAATCTTCGCCCATCGAGAATTCATATCGTTATACTGTAACGGCGGTATGCCAGAAATCATTTTGACTGCTTTTCGATTATAATTACAAAAAAAATACGTACACAATGACTCAACTACTTAAAATTGTAGAACATTACTTTTTATATGACTGTAAATAATATAAACAATATGGAAAATTTTGTTCAAATAAATTTCTTTACGTATTAGTTGCTCTATTTATTTTTCTTTTCGAGTCATTTTAACTGCTTTTGTGCAATACAGGTATATACCGAATTCCGGGCTCAAAAAACACTTGACACCTTTAAAGAAAAAAATAACTTTCAACAATACGTCTCCATTAAAGTTCTATTAGATGGAAACGCATGCTGCATAACTACTGGGAACGCATTGTTAATTCTTTTGTTTTTACAACAACAAAAAAAATGTATTTCAAAATTTTGAAATATGTTTGAAAATCTCCTAAAAAATGTTAATCTTCCTACCGTACAAAAACATATATATCCCAGATTTTTTCCTAAATTTGTCGGTGTAGTAGTTGCCTAAAAAATCAAATAAAATGAAATTAAATAGAGGCACCCTAATTTCGTCAATACGGCAGTTAAAGAGTTTAGTCTTGGGAAAATTGTTTTTAATCGGATGTGGTACACAATATGAATTTTCTTTGGGGGCAGATTTCAGATGCATTTTTGTATCTTTTATCTAACAAAGCAGTTTATAGTATTCTGAGTCAAGATGGAGAAACGAAGTCCGATAAAGGTTCTAAGATTTCTGAAAAAGTCAAGCGTTTTTTTCAGTTTTTCAATGTTTCAATATGTTTACCTTGTATGCATAGTCCCAATCATTTATTGGATATCTTTTAAAGAAAATTTTAAGGAATTTATACTTAAGCCCTACTAGAAAATAAGGTATGAATTTGAGCGAAGCCAAATATACAACAATTAAATTTTAGAAATAAGATCAATGCTTATGCAACCGCTCATTGGCAGAAAGATATGCGAGTAGGTGTCGAACCTGCTGTCTATCAATCACTAGTAGGGTGCGTTACCACTTCACCATCGAGGAACTGTTATAGCTCACAACAGTATGGGTGTCGAAACTATGTCACTAGGTGACCATAAACAATGTCAAAAAAATAATGTTTTGCATAATTATTGCCAGTATTGAACTGTTTTGTCAAAGTAAATTAAAGTAACTTTCGACAGTTAAGAATAGAATTATTACTTGTATAAAAATTCTTGATATATATATTTTTTTCATTCTATTTTCTTGCAGTGGTTGTCGGTGGTATCGTTAGCTGTACTGTACAATATAGTGTTTGTGATAGGACGTGCCGTTTTCTGGGAGATCAACCGCCAAGCACCGGCACTCTGGTGGACCTTAGACTATTTATGTGATTTAATATATTTAGCCGACACACTAGTGCATTGTCATGAGGGTAAGTTTCAAAAAAGTTTTTAGCTTCCACGGGGAAAAATCGACATCAATTATGTGCTTCGATTCAAATCACCTGATCCACAATAGATAGGTTACAACAGTAGCTACGATATCGACTTTTTTTTCGTTTTTTGTATCCCAGTTCCTGAGATCGCACATGTCATTGCAAACTTTCCAGCTCGGTTCAACTTTTGGTTTTTATTTTGTTCTCGGGCTCAGATAGTGTCCGTGGTTTGCTCAAGTTTTAGTTGTGTTGTGTTTGTGGAAGGGTTGTGGCTTTGTCGGATGCCATAAGCCAGCTTGAGAATAGCATGAATTGCAGTTGTTCTACAAAGTTCAAACTGTTTCCATCCCTGCAAGCAGAATAATACTGGCACCGACTAGTATCAATCATGTAATGTCTTCAGAGTGCTCGGCTCGAGTTACATTTTTTTGCGGAAGAGGCAAAGACTCTCTGCTTAGAAACAGTACAAAAATAAGTCTGTTCTATTCTGCGCTTTTTAATTAGGTATTCCACATAAATACCATACAGAAAAACATTACCAGTTACTAATCCTTCGGTCACTCATATACGACTTTGTTCCAACAAAATGCCATATTTCGATGTTTTCTTTTTTAGTGATTCTTGCATTAACACTGTGGAACAATCTGAAACTATTTCGCACATAGAAACAGAATCCTTAGGGAAAGACCAATACCACTGATGGTCTGTTAGGAAATGAAATCTATGTATGAATTGAGAAAATATTACGCTTCGTATTGTACCAATTTACCCTTTTTTTCGAATGAAGGATTCTAGTTTAAAATAAATAAACTAGTTTGAAATTCATCCCAACCATATCAAGTCAATTACCGCCAACTGAATTCTTTTCGCCGCCGATTGGAAACGCATTACAATGACCGACTAATCACCGAGAGAAACGCAGTCGGTTTCTGGTCGATCACTTCATCCATTACAAACCACAAACGTTTAATCCCAGTATGGTCTGATCGGACTCAACGTAGACTGCCGGTGAAACTCTCAACGAGTGAGCAGGCGATCTTGAGTTAGTGTAGTGAAAATTCGAAAATTTCGCGAAAAAGAAAAAAAAATCAGCCGTATTGTTTGAGCTCTGTGTTGCGACTCAGCGAGGCTGTCAATAATAGTTCAGTGAAACGAAAGTCCACTATAGACTATAAATTTGATTGTGAATAAAAAAACCGAACACCGTGAATTAGAAAATTGGGCAACAAAACTGAAAATGAAATTATTTTCTAAATTGTGGGAACTCTATATTACACAGAGTAACAGCAGACCTTACGCATACACAGAAAGAAAAGATGAAACTTACACGACATGTAAACCGATACCGATAGTACTATTGAATAGACATCAGTTGAAACGAAAATCTGATTTAAAACCATGATTGATGTAAAATTACATTAAAATTCATTTAGTTTTTATTGAACAAGACTATATATTTTCAAACCGCTTCGTTTTGTTATGTAAATTTCCATTCATTTGTCTGCTCCAAATATGTGCATGAAAAAAATGTAAATTATATTTTTATCTGTGTACGCGCTCGTTTTATTGCATTTGAACAAAGGTTATAGCAGGATAAGCATGTGAAATCTGCCCCCAGAGAGAATTCATATTGTTAAAAAACATTCGAAAGATCATAGACTGGAAACAATTTTCTCAAAGTTTTAACCCCTTTAACTGCCATATTGACGAAGCTAGGGTGGTTCTATTGATTTTTATTTGATATGATTTTTGAAGAAACTGCTCCTCCTAAAAATTTGAAAACAATCAGACATTACATTGGGGTTTACAATTTTTTTCAAAATTTTTTAAGATGTATTTCTTCCATTAAAAAATACTTGAAAATTTTGAAACATATTTTTTCCCTCTTTCAATTTTTGCACCATCCTGGATTTTTTTGTGATAAATAAAAAAATTTTAGACATGTGAAAGCGGTATGTTTTAATATTTTTAAAAAATGTGAATGACCACAATTTTTGTTTTTTTTCTAAAATATAAATAATAGTCGACCATGCGTCCCCATCAAGTTCTGTTAGAAGGAAACGCATGGTGCTTTGTTTTAGTAGTTTATGCAACTCAAGCGCAGGGCTTAGAAATCAAAGTAACGAAAAGGAGGAAATGAGTTTCAACCTTTGCATAATACATACACGATCATACTTCGGGTACAACCTCCCGAGTAGAGTGTGAGATTAAAAAGAAAACTCAATTTGATGTTGTGCTGTTCGTATATATCGATTACTTAATTCGCTATCGTTTTGGTCGTTTTAACGGTTAAAAGATCAAAATCGAAAGCAAAAAAAATGCTGCCTGGCATCAAACTGGAAACTAGTTTTGCTCTCAGTGAAAGCACATTGAAAACTTAATATGATGTCGATTTTCTCGAAATGACACGTCACGAGCATAATCTAAAAATAGAACACCCAAAAAAGGTCCGGGATAGTATACATTTAGGCGATATTACTCGCAAGCAAGAAAAAAAGATTGTATGCAATCTCCGTTAGTCGCAAATAAGAAAAAAGATTTCACAACATGCAATCTCCCCACACTATCGGCGGAGAGAATCCGGTTTCGAACATAGGTGATGTGATTGCGAACTTTTGGCGATTGCTACGGACTGTAAGCGCTAGCTATAAGGAGATGGGAAATGTTCGGTCATATGACAAGCAGTGTTGTTTCACCAAATTGTATGCAGGTAGTTTCTGTCAATGCACACTCGTTGCGTCGCTTCCATCCCGCATCCACTGTGAATAGAAGTGTGGCTATTTGAGCACAGTATGAAAATGTTCTCTTTGTCCTTCTCATATCCAAAGCTGTAGCATTCAAACATTATAACATTAAATTGAGTTATCTACTTGATCTCATACAACTCGAACAGGTAATCACTTTGAAATACGAATTTAGAGGCTCTGAAGACCGAACGTTTTCCAGCGAAGGGAAAGGAAGGGAACGTGAATTAGGAATCCGGCAATAAGGTATCCCAGATCATTTGTTTTTTCGACTAATTGGGACAATGACCGATTATCTTGCTTCTGACCACAGATTGAACCAGAATCTCTTCAGTAAATTATTAGTTCTTGTGTAGACTTTTAATTTATAATCATTTGATGCAGAATTATTCCTGTGACTCAAAATTATGAAGTTTTAGTTAGACGGTTTCTTTAGAAAAGTGTATTAAAGTTCCAAGATCTATTAGATGATTGATAAAATACTTCTCATAGTGTCGAGCGTATACACTCATGTATGAAGTTCTAAGCATTTAGAACAAGGAATGAGAATTGTTTTGAAGAGTGTCTTCGACACTGTTTGTGGACTACTTAGGAATATACAAATTAAACATATATTTTCTTTGTGGCTCCTCTAAACCACTAAAGTATTATTAAGAATTAGCTCTAGGTTCTGAAATCAGAGACATTCAATGTTCGATGTTCGAACTTCGTAAACAATGAATTTTCCATACTGTTGGATATGAAGTTATGGGTATTTTCAGAACGGGTTTGGCGAGTAGATTATTTTCGCTATCCAAGCCCCCGATTTCTGGATGCACTGAAAATAATGGTCTAAAAACTTTGGAATGAACTTCGCGACGTCGTAGGATTTCAAATATCGAAACATTTTATTAAACTGAACGTCAAAATTGTTACAGTACCGAATACTTAACTTATTTAGGAGGAAATCAATGACGTCAAATATATTTCTCATATCAAATTCTGAAAAAAGCTCCTTCTACGGCAGACGATCAGCGAGATGGGAATGCCAAAGCCAGTATTCAGATTGACCAGCTTCAAACAAACGTGGTACCGATGATCGCCAATTTATCTAATGCCTCCCAGACGTGTGGTTGGACACCAATATTCTCATGGTTAAAAAGAAGGAGCATTATTTGCGTAAAAGCTGAAAAAATGTTGAAAAAATCGTTTCTTCGCGGTTATGGTTGCGGTCAACTGCAGGATCTCGGCAGGATGTCAAAGCATTTTTGTAAAAGGCAACATAGGATTGAAGGAATAATTCTTCCATTGAAACTTAACTTTGTATTTTCACTAAGTTGTTGATATTATTGTTTTCATTTTTTGAGTTTCCACGAACTTTTGCCTTAAAACAGCAAAATGATAACATGATGTGATATTAATTGAAAATTTGATGAGTCGATATCATATTAGGATTTCAATCTGATGTTGACATCATAATCAGATTTCAATTTGTTCTTATTTTGATGTTAGACTTTACACGGGCTAGTAAAGCACAAAGCAAGATCTTACTTCTATGTGGTTCATATATGAATGGTAGTAATATATGAGCGTCGCAATGCAGCGCAATGCAGCGCAATTAGAAAATAATCCAAAAAATAAATTTTGAAAAAACACGTTCCCCGAATCAAAAATCGTACAAGACAAGGAATAGTTTCAATAACAGCGTGTTAGCGAGTCGTCTACTTTTACGTCATCTTTATTTCTTTGAATCCTTCCTTTCCTTTCTCATCATATATCATCCTTAATACCAACCACCAAGGAATCATGATTATCAAAGAAACGTTTTCTTTCACTTTTCTAGAAGTAAAATCCTAAATTCTTAAGAAGCGTTTTTTAATTTTATTTCGATTATAGCGGTTTTAACCTTAAGGTCATTCGCCTCTTCGGGCCAGAAAATTTTTCTGACCCTATGTGCGGGGATGGGAATCGAACCCAGGCAGGCTGCGTGAAAGGCATCGACTTACACATCACGCTGTACCCGTCCCCAAGAAGCGTTTCTTTGTTCGTCATCCTTCGGTTAATTTGGTGAATCGATCTACATTTAATCCCTCCTTCTTTATCCTTTATGCTGTCCAGAAAACAGTATATCTTGAAAGCAACGATGGCTGTTACATAACGTTGAAATGTTTGATTTGAGTGGTATTAAAGTTGAGGTCCCATAATCTATAAGCAACTTTCGTTCGCTAAGCAAACGGAACAAAGATTAAGTCAGTACACACGATGTTTGTTTGTTTTTATACATTTTCACTTCTTAGAAAGAAAAGTGGTTTGAAGCATGGTGTGCCGTCTAAAGCGAAAATAGGATTAATAGTGAGAAAGTATAACGTTTTCTTTCCTTATGCTTGTAGAACACTGTACCTCAGGAAATGTGCTAAAGCACGGAAAGGATAGTCAACTTTAAAAGGAGACATATTCTTACCTATCTGATAGCAATGGAACGGTGGAAGGAATCCGCTCTTGAAAACGGATCTGATTTGAAATAGCAATTAGGAAACCAGTTCAAGCTGTTAACGAGATTTGGGCAATAATTTCTTGTTATCTCAAATTGATTCATGTTGTGAGTGTTTTAAAATAGTACAAGCGTGGAAAAAGAGCATCTAGTTGAGACAAACGTAGAACAGGCAAATATTATAATTGATTTTTATTATTATTATTAATATTAATTTATTCCATTCTTCAATGGTTATTCGTTTTAAATTCAACATTCGCCTAGCATTTCAAGTACTCACACATTTGCATAACAATTTGGCTTTGATGTTATGTTTTCAGTTTTCATTTTCCAATCCGGTCCAATAGTTCACTGGTCAAGAATGAAAGTACTGGCCGCAGATTGATCGGTTTGCACGATTGGCCAACTCTAAAAATGTTTGCCACAGATAATTGTGATTTTGCTAAAACGAATATTATCTTACTTCAAAACGATTGAAGTGCTAGATTTTTTTTAACCTACGACATTTTTCTAAACAAGAACAAAACGTCATATTATTAAGGATTGCGGTTATAAAATATATCAAATTATCACTTGCTTCTCTTCTATCTTCCAAAATTGTCAATAATATAATGTTCTAATTTAGGATGACGATGGATTGGTATTATTTTTCTGATAGTCCGGAAAATCATATATTTATAGTTTTTTTTTGAGATTTAAGGATATTTTTGTTTTTGTGAGATTTAAGGATCTAAAATACTTAAAATCGCTCTCCATTAAATTTACAATAGCATTGATGTCATTGTTAGGATAAAATATAGTTGTGTCGTCAGCAAATAACCGCGGAGTACCTGTGAGTTGCAGGTTACCTATATCATTGATATACAAAAGAAATAATAGTGATCCTATATTGCTACCCTGTGGTACTCCAATGTTTATGGCAGCAAGATTGCTACAGTCGCCCTCGATGGACACGAATTGTTTTCTGTTTGTCAAATAGCTACTGATAATAGAATTAGCGATGCCCCTGATGCCGTAGCACTGAAGTTTGTCCAAGAGGATACTGTGATCGAAAGTGTCGAATATCATTAGCTAATTCTTGGCCGATACTGGAGAAAAATTTGTACACGAAAAGTTATACGGTTCTAGCAAACCCAAATATCTCGTCACAATGTTGTTATTGATGAGATTTATTGGGATATTTATATCACTTACAATAAAACACCACAGTGCTGGTGGGACAGAACACGTCAAGCTTTCTAAATAGACGGAAAATGAATTGAAGTCAAAACTAGGGGGACGATACACACCATGAATGTCATAATAATGTCCGTTAAAACATAATTCGATACTTAGATGATGAAATCCATTGAATGTATAATTTATATTAGTCTATGCTTGATATTTTGTTTGACATATATTGTTCTGGAATGTTCTCTACAGGAAAAGAATGATTCATAATGCGGTATTTTGTAGAGAGAACAATTATCATTCTTCAGTTGGGATTCTCCGATTACTATGATGTCTATAGAAAGTTGAAAATTTTCAAGGTCCATTAAGATTTCGTTAAATTTGAAAAGATCGTTAATACCCTTTCGTACACTGCAAAATTTTAAGTGTATGTTTGTCATGACTGCTGTAGGTATCATTGAACCTATAAATATTATCATGATTGAAATTTGTCGTCGTATTATCAATTTATAGAAACCATTTTTAATTCATCTAGTGGTGTAATGATGCATTTCTTATATTACATATGTTTTAAAAAACATCACTAGAAGTTTCGGTCAAGATTTATTATTATTATTATTATTATTATTATTATTATTATTATTATTATTATTATTATTATTATTATTATTATTATTATTATTATTATTATTATTATTATTATTATTATTATTATTATTATTATTATTATTATTATTATTATTATTATTATTATTATTATTATTATTATTATTATTATTATTATTATTATTATTATTATTATTATTATTATTATTATTATTATTATTATTATTATTATTATTATTATTATTATTATTATTATTATTATTATTATTATTATTATTATTATTATTATTATTATTATTATTATTATTATTATTATTATTATTATTATTATTATTATTATTATTATTATTATTATTATTATTATTATTATTATTATTATTATTATTATTATTATTATTATTATTATTATTATTATTATTATTATTATTATTATTATTATTATTATTATTATTATTATTATTATTATTATTATTATTATTATTATTATTATTATTATTATTATTATTATTATTATTATTATTATTATTATTATTATTATTATTATTATTATTATTATTATTATTATTATTATTATTATTATTATTATTATTATTATTATTATTATTATTATTATTATTATTATTATTATTATTATTATTATTATTATTATTATTATTATTATTATTATTATTATTATTATTATTATTATTATTATTATTATTATTATTATTATTATTATTATTATTATTATTATTATTATTATTATTATTATTATTATTATTATTATTATTATTATTATTATTATTATTATTATTATTATTATTATTATTATTATTATTATTATTATTATTATTATTATTATTATTATTATTATTATTATTATTATTATTATTATTATTATTATTATTATTATTATTATTATTATTATTATTATTATTATTATTATTATTATTATTATTATTATTATTATTATTATTATTATTATTATTATTATTATTATTATTATTATTATTATTATTATTATTATTATTATTATTATTATTATTATTATTATTATTATTATTATTATTATTATTATTATTATTATTATTATTATTATTATTATTATTATTATTATTATTATTATTTGGAGAATGCTTGTAAGACCTGTATTCACTGAAGTTCTTGGACGACTGGAAATGTTCCGAGAAAAGATCAAAATACACTAGTAAGCAGTATTTAGCTCTACGACTATGAGAAGCATTCAAAAACTATACATGGATTGCTGAATGCTCGTATAGATCTTAAGACCTGTTTTCACTGAAGTTCTTGGATGACTGTGAACCTACCTGGAACAGCTATAAATAGACACGTAAGCAATGTGTAGCTCTAAAAGTACGAACCACAAACAAAAAAAAAAATTAGCCGTTGTAGTTCTTGCTGTGGCACAGTGTAGTCCCTAAAAACAATAAAAATTGTAATATCACACATTAGTAGCAGACATCCGCAACCGTTTCGTTTTCTTTTTAGCGTGTACGAAATAGAACAAAGCACACATCGTTCGATTTGTGTCTTCTTCTTCCACCGTACCACCACGTACCGATGTATATGTATATATTGTCATTCTATACTAAAACCTCTTTTTACACGAACTTAATTTACGTGAATTTAATTTACGCAACTTTTTTTACGTTTTTTATTTGAAATAACGTTATTTTTTATTTAATTTACGCGATGATCGCGTAAAAAAGGTTTTTGGATAATGATGAAAATTTCAACTTATATACATATACAAAACAATTTAACATGCTGCAGGGAATTGAATATTGTGAAATGTACATAAATGAATTGTATAGTTTCAAAGAATCTAAATAAGATCGTGAGCACCCAAGAATTATCTGAAAAACAAATATTGTATATAATCACTTTTATATGACGGCTGAGTGTGGTATGTACTCGTAGTACTATTTACAGAAAATTGACATACTGTTATAAGATCTGTAGAAGAACTTGCTCATCAAAAACCTCTTTTGAAAAGGTCTCTACCAATATAACCGATGATCCGTCCGAAAACTTCCTGGAGTTAAGCTGAAGGCCTACCAGTGTACCAGTGTAACAAAGTGCATAACGAACTTATCATTCTCGGTTCATATTCGTGATGCCACATGTGATCATTAGGACAATTTTGATTTCTCTAGGTCTTCCAAAAACTACCTGGAGTTCAGGCCTTAAGTGTAACAATATTTATAAATGGAGAATGCTTGTAAGACCTGTATTCACTGAAGTTCTTGGACGACTGGAAATGTTCCGAGAAAAGATCAAAATACACTAGTAAGCAGTATTTAGCTCTACGACTATGAGAAGCATTCAAAAACTATACATGGATTGCTGAATGCTCGTATAGATCTTAAGACCTGTTTTCACTGAAGTTCTTGGATGACTGTGAACCTACCTGGAACAGCTATAAATAGACACGTAAGCAATGTGTAGCTCTAAAAGTACGAACCACAAACAAAAAAAAAAATTAGCCGTTGTAGTTCTTGCTGTGGCACAGTGTAGTCCCTAAAAACAATACTCCAAGTAGTTCTTGGATCTTGGAACAGGCAGGCATTTCCATAGTCTCAGAACATACTCAGAAGGTCCTCAGGCGCTAAAGCATCGGATGTAGAAGGATTGGTCATGTTATTTACACTAAAACCATATGATATTTGAAAAAACATTTTTTATGCGAAAATCTTGAAATAACGCGATGTTTTTTTTAATTTACGCACCCCCGGCTCTGCGCGTAAATTGAGGTTCCAGTGTATATGACGATTTGAAAACTTTGACACTTATCACTCTGTAACTGTGGAATCGGAGGTCATATCCACAGAAATTTCACAGTAGCGTTAAAGAACTTTAATTCAAATAAAAAATTGTGAAAATCGGTTCAATCATCGCAGAGAAATAGAAGTGAATTCTATTTTTGAGATTTTCTTCACCACTTTCGGTGCTTCCGGACAGGAAAAGGGGGGACCAGTAGTGCCGAATTAAGTTTTCATGCCCACAAACTAACAATCTCTGCAAACTGGAATAATTTATCAGACAGTTTTATGGGATTTGTACCTGGTTTTGATCATTATTCGTGAAAGAATACTAATGAAATTGGTAGTTTTCCACTTATTACGCTTTAGTTCCGGAACCGGAAGTCCGATCTGGATAAAATGTTCTAGTTTTTTTTAAGAAAACTATAGCACATTCCATTTTAATCTTAGTTTGTGAAAATCGGTTAAGCCGTTTCAAAGGAAATTGAGTGCACACTTTTTCTCTAATTTTTACATATTACCATGTAACTCCGGAACCAGAAGTCGGATCCAAATGAAAATCAATAGCAGGCTATGGGACTATAAGACTCTTTATTTGACTCTTAGTTTGAGAAAATCGGCTAAGCCATCTCTGAAAAAAAGTGAGTGCATATTTTTGTTACACACATGCACACATACACACACAGACATTTGCTCAGTTCGTCAAGCTGAGTCGAATGGTGTATGACATTCGGCCCTCCGGTCCTCGGTTAAAAAGTCGGTTTTCACAGTGATTGGGTAAACATAAAAATCATATTACAGGCTCCTAGATCAAGTTCGTTTTCGTTTGGGAGCAACTAGTTCTGGGGAGGAAGACACTGATTCAGCGGATTGATACAAATTTTTAATACGATCAAGGTCAATTATATTGTGATGTTTTTCCATTCTTGAAAGCCCGGCTATACATATTTTATGTTTGAAAGTTTTTGAGAGTTCCACATTTCTTTTAGCAATTCCAGAGAAGAAGTCGAGAGCTCTTCTCGAATTTCTACTTTCGTTACGGGGACGGGTATAGCTTGATGGGATAGTCGATGCCTATCACGCAGCCCACCTGGGTTCGATTCCCAACCCCGCACATAGGGCCGGAAAGATTTTCTGGTCCGAAGAGGCGAATGACCTTAATGTGTTAAAACCTCTATAATTGAAACAAAAAAAATACTTTCGTTTCCTCAAAAGATTTTTCAATAGCAGTAGCAATCAATAATGGGCCATGTTCCTGCTTTTTATCAAGAACTATTCCTCTAGTGGTTTTGTTAGTGAAGACCACTTTTATCGGAACGGGGGCGCTAGAATTTTTATTTTCAGGATACAATCGGGACAAAGAAACAAGAGACAAATTAATACCAAGCCACTTAAAAGTATTTAGCATAAGTTCACCCACATTTTCATTAGGACCAAAGGTAAACCAAAGATCATTGCATTATTTGCGACTGTCTTTTTGTTTTCCATATAGTGATTTGTTTCTATTTTACTGACAGTGGCTGTCAGCAAAGTAAGAGTGTATTAATGTATTAATTTCTAATTGCACATGTTCATTCTCAGACTTTAATTCCTTCTCAGACAAAACGTTCTGAGCGGACTAGTAGTAATACCAACTTCTTCTCTTATCTGCAGCATTTGATCAGCCACAGCGCTTGAAACAGTTGCGTTGAGTTTTTTTTATCGAAGAAATAAATAATTTTTCATTTTTGTGCATATCAATAATGCGTTTGTTAATATCGGAACACTTTACAGAACAAAAAGTTACGGTTTTGTTCCGCCCGCGATGGCGCTACGCCCGTTATTCTTCGACATTTCGAATGAGCAGACATAAAGCAGTACAAACAAGTACAAACTTTGCATATGTCTTCAATATGACAATATATTTTTCACGGTTTCACAGTGGTCACAGTTCTGCTTCGTTAAATTCCATCAAAGCTTTTAGCATTCGGAGCTCCTGACAGTATTTGTCGCAGATTAACACAAACCCGAACAAAACTCGTCCATTACTATAGAAACTGCTGCAAATGTAGGCCATTCTGAAGACGTTAGGTCTCCCCCAACGCGAGGTTGCGAACTGATTTGAAGGAACGTCAAGGTCGTTAATCGCAGATTGATCCTAGTTTTGACCGATTTGAGAAAGTAAATCTAAGCGTGCGCTGGAAGAGGAAAAGCTAGAAAGCAGAAAAAAGTTCACTAATACTGCCGAGACAAAGTCTAAAATAATTAAGAGTTTTTTGCGTTCCTACATAATACAAAATGATACATGCTAACTGTTTTTCACTACTAAACGATTTCCATTGATGCATTTTATGTGTTTCACATATTGGTTGGCCTGGTTTGATTGACCGATTTTTTTCTCCGCATTTTATTATTAATAAAATTAACCTTTTACCCTGATGTTTATTAAAGAAGGAAAAAATATTACATACATGCTCAAAATGTGTATCTTCATGATGGAACAAACCGTTTATAAAAAAGTTTGACCAAAAAGAGTCTAGAAGTTCCGAATGCAAAACTCGGTCTACCAGCCCCGTTCGATAACAAAAAAAATATAACTCTACACGAAAATCGCTCGAATTATGTTCACTATTCTTAACATCGTTGATGATCACATTTGTTTAGTTTCGGGCTACGATAAATCGGTTCCTAGATTTTTTTTCCTTCTGAACTCCCCTGTGTTCACCGTTGTGCACGTGTACTGTATAAACGTACTGTACTTTAACCTAGCAATTTCCTATATGTCGACCACCCGCTGTTTGTTTTTTTCTCGATGAAATGGGATAAAGTCTTTGGAGTAAATACATGCGTTATATAGGATAACCGTTTCAGTTATTTTACTTGTCGTTTCCATTTGACCGGAATGTTATATCATTCGATAATTTTTTGATAAAATATTGGACTCGTATTTGCATTATCATATCTGGATAAAATATGTCGTCAATTTAGGATAAGAAGCTACAAAAACAAATTATTATTTAAACGTGAACTCATCGAATGTTATAATTGAATTAATATCCCGTTCAATAAGATGAAAACAGGTACAGACTTGCCTGATGGAATGAAACAGTATCCCGCGGGGACTGGAAGCCAAACTCAATTTGTACGAGAGTGTGCTTGCAGAAACGGACACTCTTGAGTAGGTTTTGCAACTGTATGTTATGGGAACTGCTTTGTTAAACGGATCGCAAAGTTAAAACAAGTGACTCAAAATCAGTCCACATGTTTCCTTTTTTTCTCCAAAGCACATCCTTTATAAACTCCAAAGCAGACATACGGTAAGCAACTAACACAAATCAAAGCACACGTTATTGGCTTGTCAATGGCTAGCGGCGTGTTGTGATGTCACCGTATATAACGGTAGAGCTACGAATCCTATTGCCTCATCGTATCCAGTAAAGCAAAGATGAGAACAGCAGAAGTGAAAGCTTCTGCTAAGCATATAAAGTTCGGCACCCGAAAGCACTTAATTTTTCCATCGTTTCAGCAATGGTCCTGTTTTAGTGGCAGCATTTGACAAGGATAAAGGCTGTTTTCCTCTTCACAGCTGTCCGATACTCATGGGTTCCTTTTGCGTTCACAGAGAGGCGGATGTTCGAAAAAGTAATAACCAGAAAAAAAATGCTGCGTAACATCCTAACGCTTACGGTGATTAGGATTACGGGAGTCTTTCATGCATGTAAAAAAAACTTGTTTGGTGCGAATTGGGAGAAACGGAAGAAAAAAAATATTCTAGTAACACTGATATTAACTGCATAAGTTAAATGGAGAACAACTTCTTCGGATGGTAAAAAAGATAAACACTAAAATATAACCATAATGTTACATTACGTAAAAGGTCGAAATAATCACATTAGGGTTTCAGTACACATTCAGAGTTTATGATTGTTTTCACCTTTCTCATTAAGAAAAGCTGAGCTATCATCGTGAAGACCGACTTTTGAACCAAGGCGCGAATGATCCAGTACCATATACCATTCGAATCAGTTCGTCGAGATCATAAAATGCCTCTGTGTGTATGTATATGTGTGTGTTACAAGTTTCTCGCTGGACCGATTTTCACGAACTTAGATTCAAATGAAAGCTCTCATGTTCTCCAAGTCGGTTATTGAATTTATTTCCGATCAAAGTTCCGGGATAAAATGGGCAAACAAATAATAACATGAGCTCACTCCTATAGCCTGCTATAGAATTTTATGAGGTATATAGGGGTGCAAATTAGAAACTCAAGAAAAATACACGTCGAAATGTGGTCAGGTTTTGAACAATTACAGCTCAGTCAATTTTGTATCAATTATTAATATTATGTCACCATTTGATTGGAAATATTTCTCCGTATTGATTTGAATATTCATAGCCATGTATTTTAAATTGTATATCATTGAAATGTTGATTAATAGCCAGCAGTGTTCTATTTTGTCTATTATCTCCGGCATACCGGATTTCTCTGCCATAGTCGACGGTTTTGAAGGAGTAAGCGATATATCAAAGGGAAAGCATCGCTCTGATTGGTCAATCGATGCTAAAGCGAAGCTGTTGGAAGCACGCGAATCTATAAATATGAGCAAAATTATAGCTAACGTTTCAGTCCTACGAGTAGCATGCTAGAGGTAGGTTGTTGCTAGACAGCAAGACAAAAAGTACCATAAAACGATTTGAAGCTTTAATTGGTATGCTCTGATCTTGTGTCATGCAAGTTCGGATGAAATTCCATGTTATGTTGTTTCGCCTGAGAAATTAACAACTACCCCAGGGTAAACCATGCATGGCTTTACCATGCAAATCTAAAAATAGATTTCGCGAAGTAAGATGAAATTGCATACCTTCAGGCGATTTCATTTGCCATAAAAAAATCATGCACAGTTAAACGACTGGCTCCGAACTGGGAAGTTTTGAGTTGCCAACATACGCTACGATTGCATCGGGGCATGAGAACCAACTGAGGTTGAAAGGATATATTGGCATCATATAATAACTAGTGTAAGTCCATATTGCTACAAAAATAATCTATTGCTCTCCACCTCTTTCGTCGTTTCCTTCCAACCGGCATATGAATGACAAAAGGCTATTTTAGAACTATGAGCAAGCTTTTTGTGGCACTGAAGAATAGTTGTAAATGAACGGAAATGATTAAATTCAGTGAAACAAAACTACCTTATAGAATCTGAGGAAATTAATGTTATGTTGAAATGATAGTTTTTTTTTCATTTTTTCTTCTTTATACCAAAATAGCCGACTTTCAAATAACAATCCAATCAGTTCGCTCGTTCAGTTGAAGTAGTGAATTATCTGTAAGTGTATGTGTGTCGATTGGCGGGTATATTTGATTAAAATGTGCACTTAATTTTCCCGGAGACGGCTGAATCGATTTTCGTAAATTAGACTAAAAATTCGTTTGAAAGACAGTGAAAAATCAGAAGAAGTGTATATAAAATCGATTCGAAAAGAAAGTTTTTATGATTGATGATCAACCAATTGCCTATTAGTCACATTAGTTTGCGATATCCGCAGCCAGAAGCCCCGCAAGTAATGTTCAAAAACCAATAAAATTGAACTTTCATTCCGGTTTGATTGTTTGATATCTTCCTAGATTGACTCACAGACAAATGATTCAAAGGGAAAGTCTCATAATGCGGGTCGGTTGCTTTAAACTCTACATTGCAAATTTCGAATCCCAGCTCATGGTTCCGGATTGGAAGTAATCAAAATACTACGAAATGAGACTATCATAAATTTATCAGATATGGATAGATTGAACTTTTCAAATCGAAGGTATTATGGTGCGATAAATCGTTTTTGTCTGAATGTAAAAATGTTCATACAATGATATAGATGACAACGGGCAAAAGGCGATATCTACAATTTGTAGATCTAATAATTAATGGCCTAACCAGCTCATTTCGATTTTACTGATTTTGGATCCAAAAATTATGAAAGTGATTCGATATTACTTCAGTTTGCTTTAGGCCACGATGATATCATCAGCGCCACCAGTGAACATTTTTCAATGTAATATTAACAAAGTTTTTTACTTAGAACTACGTAAAAATCATCACATCAACATAGTATAAAGTACAGCAAGAACTAAACATAAATCAATACGAATTCTTTAACATTTTTTTTCTCTATTTTCAGTATATCCGGGGTTTGGTAAAACTAAAGTCGCTATTTTCAATCTGCAACTAAAAGACCTACAAATCGAAAAAGTATAAAGCTAAGTTTAGATTTTGGTTTTTAACCCAGTTTAGGTTTTGTTTTCCATTTATTGCAACGTCACTTTTGAAGGCGTTTTAAATTTTTTAACACTTATCACTCTGTGATTTCGGAAACAAAATCGGTCACCGATAAAATTGAAGAATTCAAGCATTCATTTGACTCCAAGCTTGTGAAAATCATATCTGAGGAAACATTGCATAATTCAGTGAACTGAGTCGAATGCTACATAACTTTTTCCAATATTTATTAGTCGAGTTTTAAAGCTTTGCCTTACCTTACTTTGTTCGTAAGAGAAAAAGCGCAAAATAATCTTAAAAAATATTTATTTTCAATTTAAAATTATTATTTGAATAAAAACTTTGCACAATTCAAATAGGAATTACTTAGGAACGTTCTCAAATTTAAAATTTAGGCCATCATTTCAATCAAATATCAAATTGTTGTTTTCAAAAGCATCTTCAGGTATGTGAAATTGGAAAAAATGTTTGTTGCTGCTCTTTATTGAAGCATAGCATTTTTCGGGTTGAAAGTCAAAAACATGATCGACAAAAGTGTTTGAACTCTTCTTTTCTCAATTTTCTAGTATAGTTTTACCTGGAATATAACGGCCCTTAATATAATATCTTGACTAGCTATAATCTTAATAAAATCTGAATGTTTGCTTTTGATTTGGAAACATATTTATAACATAATGCGATATAAATATTAAGATCATATATATATATATATATATATATATATATATATATATATATATATATATATATATATATATATATATATATATATATATATATATATATATATATATATATATATATATATATATATATATATATATATATATATATATATATATATATATATATACATATACATATATATATATATATATATATATATATATATATATATATATATATATATATATATATATATATATATATATATATATATATATATATATATATATATATATATATATATATATGATAGAATCCTGCTATGCTCTGCTGATCGGGTGGTCAAATCATTCTATAAGTATGGTATCGAAAAGTACAAGAACGATTCAATTGCATTTTGCTCAAAAAAATATGTTTATCTGGACTTTTTGAACGATGCGTTAACAACCTTCTCTACGGCAGTATCGAACCGCACAGAGTGTAAATCGATTCGATACTGAATCTTGTTTCGTTTGAGTGATTTTCTTGAATGCGAAATGAATTGAAGTTTCAATCACATATTACTTAAAATATATGAATTTATCTACTCGAATCGATGCGTAGAAATATTTCCAAGTATAATATATTGAAAATCAGTTAGGAAATGGTTGAGATGTAGATATTAAAACAATAACCACCGTTTGTACGGGTTTATTTCCTGTATTTTGAATTTGCACCCCGGTATAGAAAACAAAGGCGTAGTCCTACGTCAAAAGGTATTGAGTGATTTTCTTTATGTGAAGATATAGAACGGAAAGGTGAGACGTGAGACAAGGTTCATTTGAGCAAGCAGAAATCTTTGATTAACTTAACATTTACATTCTACCAGAGGAGACATTCTACTCAAGTCTCTGGTATGTAGAAAGGTCTTTTACCATTTACTATCCGAACCGGCAAAAGAAAGTTACCGGAAGTTGTTACTTTCTACTTGCTAGCTATATAGAGACTGAGAAAAACATCCATACAGTGAAGAACTCATTGTGTATGAGAATGCTGTCTCAAACAGAAAGTGACAACTTCTGGTAAATTTTCTTTTGCCGATCCGGATAGTAAATGGTATAAACCCGATCAACAGAGCATAACAGGATTCTATCAAAATTATGTATCATCTTAATATTTATATCTCATTATGTTATAAATATGATTCCAAATCAGAATCAAACATTCAGATTTTTTTAAGATTATAGCAAGTCTAGATATTATATTAAGGGCCGTTATATTTCAGCTAAAACTATACTAGAGAATTCAGAAAAAAAGAGTCCAAACACTTTTGTCGATCACGTTTGTGACTTTCAATTCGAGTAATGCAATATTTCGATAAAGAGCAGTAACAAACATATTTTGCTATTTCACATACCTAAAGATGCATTTGAAAACAATAATTTGGTATTTGATTTTGAAATGACGGCCTAAATTTAAAATTTGAAAACGTTCTTAAGTAATTTCTATTTAAATTGTGTAAAGTTTTTATTCAAATATTAATATTAAAATAAAAACAAATATTTTTCAAGATGATGTTTCCTAAGAGATGATTTTCACAAGTCAAATGGAGTGAAATGAATGATTGAATTCTTTAACTTTATCTTATATCCGTGACTGATTTTTGTTTCCGAAAATACAAAATGATAAGAGTTAAAAAAGTTTTTTCCGATTTATAGGTCTTTTAGTTGCAGGTTGAAAATTGCGACTTTAGTTTTACCCCGGATGTACTGGAAATAGAGAAAAAAAAAACATAAAGAAACTCGTATCGATTTATCTTTAGCTCTTGCTATACTTTATAATATGTTGATCTGATGATTTTTTACGTGGTTATTCACTATTTGTGAATTGTGATATGCCGATTTTTTTAAAGATGCATATTACATGCTTATCACTTCCATATTCATAAATTCTTAATATCTACTTAGAAGGTAACAAGGATTTGCTAAAAAATATCTGTTTTACTCAACCTTTGATTGGTATGGTTTTTGGATAGAATGAAAGACTTTGCTAATATTACATTGAAAAATGTTCACTGGCGGCGCTGATTATATCATCTTGGCCCAAAAGCAAATTAAAGTAATATCGAATCACTTTTACAATTTTTGGATCCAAAACCATTAAAATACCTTTGATTTGAAATTTGAAGTGTTGAGTTCAGTGCAACCGACCCGTATTATGAGACCATCCATTTGAATCATTTTTTGTGAGTCAATTTAGGTAGATATCAGACAATAAAACCGAAATGAAAGTTCAATTTCAATGATTTTCCAACATTACTACTGGGTTTCTGGAAGCGGATATCGTAAACTAATGTGACTAATTGGCAATTGGTTTACATCAATCATAAAAACTCTCCAATAGATCCGATGTTATACCTTATGATCAATAAAGAACCGGAATTTTCATTTTAAAAATCCCGCGCTTGTCCAATCGGTTAACTTTTATTCTCTCAACGTTGGCAACACTTTTATACACTGTTGATGTGTCCAAAGAGATGATTTCCAACGCAGATAGTGACCCCACATTCATCGAATGCACCATAATTGGTGATGAAGTGTAGATCTGTGAATATAACGTCGAAACCGCACAACAATCGACCGAATTGCGCTTCGAAGGCGAGCCGAAACCATCCATTATAAAAATCGCCACACGAAAATTTTTCAACTTCTTTGTATAGACACCAAACAAAAAATAATCGTGCGATATGCGTCAAAATTTGACAGAATGTGTCAAGCCGTTACAAATTTATAACAAAAAGCTGTTTTCGTAGCAAGTGTTGATGTAAGTCTGGTCTCGTTAGTAGTTAAAATATCAAAACCCTCTAACAAGTATCAAAAGAGAAATAGTTTAGATACGATATGTTGATCGGGTTTTATTCTAATTTTACGAAAATCGACTCAGCCAGCGCCGGGAAAATTAAGTGCACATTTAATTCAAATATGCCCGCCAATCGACACACATACACGTACAGACAATTCACTACTTCAATCAAACGAAAGAACTGATTCGAATGTTATTTAAAAGTCGGCCCTCTTGGTACAAAGAAGAAAAAAATGAAAAACTATCATTTATTAGTTAATTTCCTCAGATTCTCTAAGGTAGTAAGAAATTTGTTTCACTAGTCATTTCCATTCATTTACAACTATTGTTTAGCACCAAAAAAAAGCTTGCTCATAGTTCTAAAACAGCCCCTTTGTCATTCATATGCCGGTTGGAAGGAAACGACGAAAGAGGTGGGGAGCGATAGATTATTTTTATAGCTATAGAGACTTGCGCCAGTCATTATATGATGCCAATTTATCCTGCCACCCTCAGTTGGCTCTCATGTCCTTATGCATTCGTAGCGTATGTTAGCAACTCGAAACTTACCGGTTCGGAACTAGTCGCGTAGCTGCGCATAACTCTTTTATGGCAAATCAAATCGCCTAAAGTTATGCAATTTCATCTTACTTAGCGAAATCTATTTTTAGATTTGCACGGTAAAGCTTTTCCCTTCAGAAAATGAGTAATAACAGTTAAAAAGTCGTCCTTATACTGTAACAAATTTAGATATAATATTGATATTTACATATCAAGGTTAGTAACAATTTTGTTATCACCTAGGTCAAATTGAGTTATGATTTTAGTTATTTTAACTATTAACGAGACCAAAATAATGACTAATTTAGATAGAAAATACGATACAACTTCAGATACAATTTTGTTCTCCCTTGTTGATCGGGAAACCTTTATACAAACCAGAGACTCGAGTGATTTGCATTGATGAGATGCTTAAGTTCGTCTCCTCTGGTAGAATGTGAAAGTTAAGTTACTAAAAGATTTCTGCTTGCTCAAATGGCTCTTGTTACGTCTTACCTTTCTTTTGAATATCTTTACATCCTTGCTCTACCTTGAGTACAAGCATTCGATAATTTTAATTTTATTTCTTCCTAGTTACAGTAAGAATATTCTTGACTTTATAAACAATAAGAATATTACCATTTTTTTCGCTCTAAATTTTCAGGTGGGTTACCCACCTTAAAAATTTTCGGGTGGGTAGTACTACCCACTGTACCCACCGGCCCTGACAGTATATGTTCGACACATATTTAAATCTTTCTTGTGAAATTCAAAAATTACACGAATTTGGTTCATATGTGGATTTGCGGCACCTGTTTCTTTGCTACTGCTTTCAAAATCCTGTACGAATCTCCGTAATGCTTATTATAACGAATAAAAACAAAAACAATTTCATTCATTGCGTACTACCGTTATAGCCGTTCCCTTGGTATTAATTCCAGCTTCAGTCCATTGCCTCGCACTTGTCAAATCAGTGTCATCAAGTTGTTTTATTTGTGTGCTAGGGGCCAGAGGTGGCCGCAATATTGGTGTGCCAGAATGTGCCATTTTACCTGTCGAAATTCTCTTCCATCAGCCCAGAATGCTCTCAGCGCTTGTTGCGCCGTTGTCCATCAAAGGAGGAACAAATTAGATGTAATCTAGCGTGGTTCAACTTTAATTACAACCACCTCCAACCACACGATCCTAGATGAATGCTATAAAACGACGCTAGATACTGAGGTCGTTGGTGGTTGACACGGCAATGATTGTTCGCCTTTTCCGACCGAGCACGCAATCTTTGCGTCGTTGTTTATGAGGTCGTATCACATTTTCTTGCTGATATTTATCTTTGCTCTAGCAAATTCAGTGCCCCATAGTGCCGTAGTGCTGCTACAGTGTTAGCAAAAATCGAAAACTGATTTCGAAACATTTGGGCTCATTCCAAACCACAGCCGAGTCAACCGGAGAAAAATAAGATGTCTAATCGATTAGAACAGCTACATATTTTACTGTGCCGCAGGCTGCAGCTACCGCATATAGGAATTGTTTCGACTGCTGGATGCTCAGATGCTTTTTGTGAGCAGTAACGAAACTCATTGGAATAGTGCCCAGTTTCATCCATTGTTTTTTTGACTATTCAATATAGATATACTTCCTAAGAAAATATCACATGCGCAGATATAGTTTGTAGGGTGATCTTCAGACAATTTTTTTTTGTAAAAAGTCAGTTTTTCCATACTAAATCCCATACAAGTTTTAAACCTCGGGCGCGAAAAAATAGTGTCACCTGATGAGCTAGAATTCTGCATAATGTACCCAAAAGGAACACGAAAAGTTTGGTGGAGCAACAAAATAAAGCTTTACAATTTTTACTAATGCAACCTTGTCCCACCCTAGTGTACAGCTCTCCAGCTGTAACCAAAAGTTTCTATATGATACTATCAAGGGTTGCGGTTTTCGTACAGGATTGTGTGGTTTTATTTCTTTTTTTTTTTCGTTAGCGGTTTGTTTTTGTAGCGGTCTTGGAATGTTTTCGGAATTTTAGACACTGTTAATTATGTGGTTACTGCAAGCAAGTTTTCATAAAAGTCTAGGTGATATATTTACTTTTCACAAGGGATTTATGTTTGTTTCATTTCATTATAGCACTGATATTCATAACTAAATTTGTGAAATCATTGCTTTGTTTACAATCTACTGAAGGCTGATAGATAATGCACCTCAGGAAATATTACCAATACGAATATCAATATGTCTGTCACAAAAAAATTCAAGCATTAGGTTGAAGTGATTCGATAATAGGCTTCCATAAAGGTAAAAACATCCGACGTAATGATGCGACATTCGTTAGTTGTTCATCCTCAGAAGGTTTTGCAAAACGAAAGAAATCACTTCATCATTCCGAAAGGGATCGGCGTGCGCGAAAGCATCACATCTATTTAGAAAAAAATGACATTCCAGCCCCCAATTTGTATTGGGCATTCTATTTATCGACCGCTGTCATCATCAGAAACGCTTTTTTCCGGAAAGAAAAGAATGGGCTCTGAGCATATGCGAGTAAGGAAATGCTGTTCAGGTTGGCGGGGGTTGAATTTGCGATTCAGGTTTCATCGAAATCGAACCAATTGAATGATAGATCGATTGATTGATTGATTGAATGGATTTCCAGATTGGACAGTTTTCTTGCGTTCAAAGGAATGCTAATAAGGGACTAATTGAGAATCAATGTTCGTTTGTGTTTTACAACATTCAATTCAAGTAGATTCGACCGCCATTATTTTACCAAGTTTTATCATCTGGAAAAAAAATAATCCAAATCTAAAACAAAACCAATATCAGTTGATAAAAGCTGAACCCATCGGATATTGATTGAACGTGCACGGAAAACCCATGAATATCAAAATTGCTATATTGCAATTATTGTTCTTTGTCTTGCTTGTTTCAACCAAAATCTATTTGTGATTTTCGTTCTAAAACAGCCCCTTTGTCAAAAAATCTATTTGTGATTTTTTAGTTCTAAAACAGCCCCTTTGTCATTTATATGCAGGTTGGAAGGAAACGACGAAAGAGGTGGGGAGCGATAGATTATTTTTATAGCGATAGAGACTTACACCAGTCATTATATGATGCCAATTTATCCTGCCACCCTCAGTTGGCTCTCATGTCCTAATGCATTCGTAGCGTATATTAGCAACTCAAAACTTACCGGTTCGGAACTAGTCGCGTAGCTGCGCATAACTTTTTTATGGCAAATCAAATCGCCTAAAGTTATGCAATTTCATCTTACTTAGAGAAATCTATTTTTAGATTTGCACGGTAAAGCTTTTCCCTTCAGAAAATCTGTAATAACAGCTAAAAAGTCGTCCTAATATTGTAACAAATCTAGATATAATATTGATATTTACATATCAAGGTTAGTAACAATTTTGTTATCATCTAGGTCAAATTGAGTTATGATTTCAGTTATTTTAACTATTAACGAGACCAAAATAATGACTAATTTAGATATAAAATTTAGATATAAACAACCACAGATACAATTTTATTCTCTCTTGTTTATCGGGAAACCTTTATACAAACCAGACACTCGAGTGATTTGCATTGATGAGATGCTTAAGTTCGTCTCCTCTGGTACAATGTGAAAGTTAAGTTACTAAAAGATTTCTGCTTGCTCAAATGGCTCTTGTTACGTCTCACCTTTCTATTTTTTTTATTCAATATTATAATATAATTTTTGGGCACACTGCCTAAGCTCTAAGATGCCGACTAACTTAAAACTAGAATAGTATCATTATGTAATGTAGTATCGGGGTAGTGGATTCTCGACAATTCAGCTTTCAGCAGGCGAGGTGAATTGAATATTGGATGAGGGTCTTCCAAATGGCGAATATCCATGTTGGCCGCATCCTTCGGTCCGTGTGGGTCCGCGGGAAACACCCCCAGGCTACGAAGGCCCGGCGGGTGGCCCGCATGCTGGTTTTCGACTGGAGCGGTCTAACGTGGACGATGATGGTGATGTTGCGGAAGAGAATGAAAAAAAAGTAAATATTGTGGAAACGGGGTAAAAAGGGGATGTGGGAACAAAATGTCTGAAAACAATAGAGATCTAATTAGTTGCCATCGAGATGGTGAAGAGACAGGGAAGGGGGAACGAAAAGGTTAGTGACAAAAAAAGATCTTGTTAGTTCCAATGAAGATGGTGGACAGGGACGGGGATCGAGAGAATCGGGCGGATGTTAGTGTCGAACCTGTGGGTGGAGATTATATTTTCTGAGCGAGGAATAACACATTACACTTGTATATCAATGTGTTTAAGGTACTGGTATATGAGAAGCATATATAAACTATCCCGACTCGCCAACACATCCCGAACCGGAACCTCAGGCGGTCTACCTCGGGCCCTGAGGGATTCCAGTAGCTTCGACTAGGCGTCACGATACTCTACGCACGACCATACGACATGCTCGATGTCCTGATAACCGTCGCCACAGGTGCAGAGCCCGTTCTCCACGATCCCGATACGCCGGAGATGTGCGTTGAATGTATAGTGATTTGACATGAGCCGTGACATAACGCGAATGAAATCACGACTCACGTTCATCCCCTTGAACCAAGGTTTCGTCGATACCTTAGGGATAATGGAGTGTAGCCATCGTCCCAGTTCGTCATTCGTCCATGAATTTTGCCAACTTTCGAGAGTTTTCTGACGAGAGATACTGAAAAATTCATTGAAGCAGATTGGTCTTTCATAAATATCACCTTCTAATGCGCCCACCTTAGCCAATGAGTCTGCCTTTTCATTGCCCGGAATGGAACAATGTGAAGGGACCCAGACTAACGATATTGAATAAGACCGTTCATATAAAGTTCTCAAGTGTTCCCGTATTTTCCCCAGGAAATATGGGGGATACTTTCCTGGTTTCATTGCCCGGAGAGCTTCTATTGAGCTTAGACTGTCCGTGACAATGAAGTAATGGTCTTTGGGCAAGGTTTCAATGATCTCAAGGGTGTACTGAATAGCAGCTAATTCTGCGACGTAAACTGAAGCCGGATCACTGAGTTTGTACGAAGCGGTGATGTTCTGATTAAAGATACCGAAGCCTGTGGACTTGTTGATATTTGATCCGTCAGTATAAAACATCTTTTCACAGTTGACTGTTTTAAATTTGTTATTAAAGATAGTAGGGGCCACTTGAGGGCGTACGTGATCCGGAATTCCATGAATCTCTTTTTTCATGGATGTATCGAAAAACACAGCAGAATCAAAAGTATCCAAGAAATGAGCACGGTTGGAAGCAAACGAAGAAGGATTAATATTCTGAGCCATGTAATCAAAATACAATGACATAAAACGGGTTTGAGAATTAAGCTCAACTAACCTTTCGAAATTTTCAATCACCAGAGGATTCAAAATGTCACATCGAATGAGCAAACGATATGAGAGATCCCAGAACCGGTTTTTCAATGGGAGAACGCCCGCCAGCACTTCGAGGCTCATCGTATGAGTCGACTGCATGCAAACCAAGGCAATACGCAAACAACGATACTGAATTCTTTCCAGCTTGATGAAATGAGTGTTCGCCGCGGATCGGAAGCAAAAGCATCCGTATTCCATCACGGACAATATCGTTGTTTGGTATAACATGATCAGGTCTCCTGGATGGGCACCCCACCACGATCCGGTTATTGTACGAAGAAAGTTGATTCTTTGTTGGCATTTTCGTTTCAGATACCTAATGTGACATCCCCAGGTGCCTTTGGAGTCGAACCAGACCCCGAGATATTTGAATGTGAAGACCTGAGCTATAGTTTCACCCCTTACTTGAAGCTGTATTTGTGCTGGTTCTCGCTTCCTTGAAAATACAACCAGCTCAGTTTTCTCCGTAGAGAACTCGATACCCATTTGAAGAGCCCATGTGGATAAGTTGACAAGAGTATCTTGTAACGGCCCTTGCAGATCGCCAGCTTTGGGTCCTATAATAGACACAACGCTGTCGTCGGCAAGTTGTCTTAGCGTGCAAGATGTGTTGATACATTTATCGATGTCGTTTACGTAAAAATTGTATAAAAGGGGGCTTAAGCATGAGCCCTGAGGAAGACCCATGTAACTTAATCGTATTGTCGACAAATCACCATGCGCGAAGTACATGTGTTTCTCAGACAATAGATTATGTAAAAAGTTGTTCAAAACTGGCGAAAGACCATGCTGATGCAGCTTCTCAGATAGGATATTTATAGAAACTGAGTCAAAAGCCCCCTTAATGTCTAGGAAAACTGACGCCATTTGTTCTTTACGAGCAAATGCCATTTGAATTTCTGTTGAGAGCAACGCAAGACAATCGTTCGTTCCTTTGCCCCTGCGGAAACCAAATTGTGTATCTGAAAACAAGCCATTAGTTTCAACCCAATTGTCTAAACGGAAGAGAATCATTTTTTCGAACAACTTCCGGATACAGGAAAGCATAGCAATCGGCCGATACGAATTGTGATCGGAGGCTGGTTTTTCTGGTTTTTGAATGGCGATCACTTTCACTTGTCTCCAGTCATGTGGAACAATGTTGCCCTCAAGGAACTTATTGAATAAACTCAACAAGCGCCTTTTGGCGGAGTTAGGCAGATTTTTCAACAAGTTGAATTTTATTCTGTCTAATCCCGGGGCTTTATTGTTACATGACAAGAGTGCAAGTGAGAGCTCTACCATCGAAAACGGTGTTTCGTTTGTGTTTGGTGTCGCGGCGCGGGTGATCTTCTGTTCCGGAACAGAGTCTGGGCATACTTTTTTAGCGAAATCGAATATCCAGCGGTTGGAATATTCCTCGCTTTCATTCGTGGTGTTATGATTGCGCATTCGTCGCGCTGTGTTCCAAAGAGTGCTCATAGATGTTTCTTTCGTTAAGCCGTCTATAAACCGACGCCAGTAACCGCGTTTCTTGGCTCTAATCAAGTTCTTAGTTTTAACGTCTAACGCCGCGTAATTCCGGTAATTATCAGGTGTTCCATTTTTTCTGAATATTTTATACGCGGAGGCTCTCTCCGCGTTTAAATTTGTGCACTCTTTATCCCACCACGGGTTGGGAGGACGGATGTTAGTTTTCGCGCCGGGTACGCGTTTCGTCTGAGCTTGGGTCGCGGTGTCGAGAATCAAGCCAGCCAAAAAACGTGTACTCTTCCTCCGGAGGAAGTTGTTGAGTTCTTTCAAGTTTCTCAGATATCGAGGTCGCATAGCTATTCCAATCAATATTTCGTGTGAGGTCATACGGAACATTGATTGTTTTCGATGGTTTTGAGCCGCTGGTGATTGATATTACGATCGGTAGATGATCGCTACCGTGGGGATCAGGAATTCCCTCCCACGCGCAATCCAACCGTAGCGATGTCGAGCAAAGGGATAAATCCAGCGCACTTGGTCTTGCTGGTGGTGCAGGAATCCGTGTCATTTCTCCCGTATTCAAGATTGTCATATTGAAGTTGTCGCAGAAATCATGGATCATAGCTGATCTGTTATCGTCGTGAAGACAGCCCCATCCCGTACCGTGTGAGTTAAAGTCTCCTAAAACCAACGTCGGTGCAGGAAGGAGCTCTATGATATCACTGAGCCGCAGATGCCCAACCAAGGCTCTAGGAGGAATGTAGATGGAAGCAAAACAAAGGTCCTTACCTTTGATTGTAACATGACATGCGACAACTTCAATACCTGGTATCGAGGGGAGGTTAATTCTATAAAAAGAACAGCACTTTTTGATCCCCAAAAGTACTCCTCCGTAAGGATCATCTCGATCCAGGCGAATAATGTTAAAATCGTGGAAGTTTAAGGGTATTTCAGAAGTTAGCCAAGTTTCACACAATGCAAATGCGTCACATTTCATATTATTTACTAGAAATTTTAATGAATCTATTTATGGGATGATACTTCTGCAATTCCACTGTAAAACAGTGATTAGATCCGTGACCTCGGTGGATGATTTAGCCATCGAAGGATACAATCGCTGAGAGAAGGGGCCAATTTGCAGTCAACTGCTTCAAATATGTTTTTACTGTTGGCATGAAAGCAATTAAAATGCTTCTAAGAGGGTCAGCAATATTGAAAGTTGTGAAAATCCAATCCACAATATCAGAGAACTTGATAAGTCCAGCACCTAGTTGGTTCTCTGGTAGATTTTCAGGGACGCTTGGGGATTTTGTAGTCCCTGGAAGTGGTGGGAATTCCATCTCGGAATTGAGTTTTCCGAGACCAGGATCTTTTTGCTTCGGTGGTTTGTCACGATTCCCGTTAGCTGTAACTTTTCGAAGCCCTTCGGAAGACACCTTCGAACCCTTACTAGGGAGCTTATGATAGGATTTGTTTGCTCTTTTCCTATAGCTATGAGGGACCACCGAAGATGGACCTTCCAAAGGGTCGTCGGAATCGCTCTCGTCCGTTGACAAGCAGGCATATGGGTTCGTTGTCTGTTTAGGAGGGGTGGCACTCTTAACCATCTCGGCAAAGGAACGCTTGGAGTGTTCCTTCAGGGAACGCTTCATCCGATCTCCCCGCAGTTTGTAAGCGGGACAATCAGAGAGGTCATGCGGACCCTCCTTACAGTAGAGACACTTTTCAGCATCCTTACCGCAAGAGCCGTCCGCATGAGCTTCCCCACAGTTAGCGCAACGTGGCTTATTGCTGCAATGGGTAGCTGTATGTCCAAGAGGATGTAGTTGGGCAAAGCAGAGCCGGCGAAGGTCACACGATAAGAGTCTGATTGGGGATAGGACTTTGTTCCATCCCCGGCGATCGATACTGAATGCAATCGCTTGCAATCCAGTATCTTGACGTTCTTAAGTGAGGGATCCTTAAAACAGCCCACCCCGTACTTAAGAACGTCCTCGCAAGTCAAACTCGAATCGGTGACCACACCGTCGATTTCTACTTCGCGAGCGGGCACGTAGACGCGGTACTCCTGCGTAAAAGGGTCCTTTTGAACAAGCTCATTAGCCTGTTTTGAGCTGGTAAACAGGACCCTGAGCTTGTCTGGTCGTATTTTATCAATACTTTTGATGGTATTATAACGCGATGTCAAGTCCCGCGATATTTTTAAAATGTTCAGTTTTTTTTCTTTTGATTTGGTCCGGAAATAGACCGCGTAAGGCCCGGCCGGTAGTGCGAGCCCATCAGGATAGCTCTTTATGCGTGACTTTTTACAGTCAAGGGAAGTCTCCATTTGAACATCGGGGGGGTCAGGATTTAAATTAGACATGTTGCGGAACTACTTCCGCGCAGAAACAAATGATTCGGGGGGAAATATAATGGCCAAATAAAGAAATAAAAATAAACGAAGTAACAGTACTTAACTTAAGATCCAACGGGGGACACCAAGCTGGACTTCGTCGATCGGCGTATCGCCGCTTTGATGGTGTGCAAAAACCTCCGAGAGGAAAAAGCACTTAATTATAATCCGCACACTTGGCCTTGATCGACAAAACAATAGTCGGCTAACGGTACCGTTTCGATCGACCGCTCACAAGTTAGTCAAGTTAGATTTTATTTATTCCTAGTTACAGTAAAAATATGCTTGACTTTATAAATAATAAGAATATTACCATTTTTTTTCGCTCTAAATTTTCAGGTGGGTAGTACTACCCACTGTACCCAGCGGCCCTGGTTGTAAATGTTTGACACATATTTAAATCTATCTTGTAAAGTTGAAAAATTGCACGAATTTGGTTCATATGTGGATTTGGGGCATCTGTTTCTTTACTACTGCTCTCAAAATCCTGTACGGTAGGTGATTTTCGCATAATTAAAGAATTTGTTGTGAATTATATCCGAATGAAAATTTCTTTTATTTTTAAATCGTTTTATTCGATTTGAGCCGTCGGTCATGCATAAAATCTTCCAAGGTTTACTCATATAGCTTAAGGAGAAAGACGCGTTGCAAGCATATGGATAAACAATGTGTGCGTAGAAATAAGTTCCATCATCTGTTTCTGATTATTTATTGATTGAAAATCCATTGTTAGATTTCACGCCTCATTTACTCCATTTCAGTGTAGAAAATTGCATTGCAAATATATGTGCAATGATGAAATTGTCAATGAAATCCAGATACATTCTGGCATAAAGAGTTTCAGCTTCTAAAAAACTTCACGCTTTTCGAAGATTATAGCCGGGTAAGCATGTAAAATCTGCCCCAAAGAGAATTTTTATAGTTTTACCATATCCAAAGCAGCTTGGAATGTAGACAATATTCCCAAAATTTCATTTCATTTCATTTTTTAACCAGCCGCTGCATCGAAATCTGTGATAAAAGGCGGGTGGGTAATGTCAGAGACGTAACTGGATGTCGTGAATATGAAAACAACTGACATGTTCCTTAACACTTCCGAATACCAATTAGTTGATCAATTGTATGAATTATGCAAGCATTATTCTTTTTTGAAAAAACAAAGAAGGCTTCACTTGATCTCGATTACTAAGAATTTCACACAGCGAGAAGTGCACAAATCTAATCAGACAGTTGTAGATTTGCACTAAACTGAGGATTTTTACCTTTGATTTGCGAAAAAGAAATCCTAATAGTTCTTTAGAAAACTTTTAGAGCCATTAGAACGGCTGGTTTTGTGTGATACTCCCCACCGTTGTCCTCTTTTCGTTGATTTTTCACCAATGCAAACGACTGACAGCTGTGACGTAATCGCTCTTGTCAGAAGCGAAACTAGCTGGACACATAATACATCTGCTCGCAGTGGCGATAGAATCCAAACTGATCCAATTTTTGTCAAGAGATTTCTTTTCACGTGATTTCGTTTGTAGCCTTTTCACTAATGGGTGGTCCTAATGGCTATAAAAATAGCAGCATATAGAATTTTAATGTCGATTATTTCATTTCGGATTTGCATTTCATTGAAAGAAACTATCAGGATGCTGTACGGGATTCATTCCTGCCTTTCAGAAGGATCAAATTGTGGAACTCACTACGATAATAAGCACTGTGCGGAACATTTTTCTCGAACGATTTGTTGTACAGCAGCAGATATTTTGTTCTCTTCCTCAGAACGCGTTCTGATTGGCTGGTGTTGACATGGGTCAAATGATACAGGTTTTTCAATAGTGTACTATTGAAATGCTTCAATGCTTTTTCTATATACGTTTAAGTTGAAAAATTTCGATTCTATTGGTAGTTAGATTATATAAATCCTTTCACAGATCACTGAGCTATGAGCTTTAAAAATACGAGCAAGGCAAACGCGCCTTATGGATTATCCTTTTTGATACTCGTTTATACCAAACATTTCAGAAAAGTTTAATTTTGAATTATTTGAGATTATGTCACATAACTGATAATTTTATCATTAAATTGTGATCATATTTCCGATGGGGTGTAGCAAATATTATGTTGATTCGTTAGATACAACAAGAGATATTCACGATCAAAAACTTATCACTCTCTCAGAGGGTACATTTTGAAAAGGTGCCCCATAGTAAAGTAAGTCGTATTCACGACAAAATTGGACATTTTCTGGTATTGTCAGAGAGGTTTGAAATATTTTTATATATTATATTGGGAAGATGTATTTCATACAGTAAAAAATGTCATCATATTTCTTCACACTTCTGATTTTGGTACCCTTCTGGATTTTTTAGTGATAAATCAATAATTTTTGGATACGTTTCATATCTTTATTAAATGTGGAAGGCACAATATTTGAGTTTTTCTAAAAAATTAACAACCTACTATGCGTCTCCATTCAAGTTATATTAGAAGGAAACGCATGATGCAAAACTACTAGAGCTAAGTACTATGCGTTACCTCCTATTAGAGCTTCAATGGAAATGCATGGTTGATTGATAATTATTTCTTTTAAAGAACATAAAATATTGGGGTCCATATTAAAAAATCTATGCATTTCAACGTGTTCAAAAATCCAGAGTGGAATAAAATTCGAAAATGTGAGAAAATAACTTTTTTTGAACAATTTTTGAATACATTTACATAAAATTTGAAAAAAAAAATAAATCTAAAACATCTCCTAATTTCAGATTTTGCTGTTAAGTGGAAACATATACTGAAGAAGCCAAATGATTGAGAAACGATAATTTTTTGGAAAACGATACGGCAGGACTCGAACCTGTGTCGAACCTGTGTGGCAGGTTCGAGTCCTGCCTCAGAACGTATCTTTTTCCAAAAAATCATCTTTTCTTTGAGTTTCTTATTCATTTGGCTTCTTCGATATATGTTTCCACGTAGTCATTGCAAAAACTTATCTTAGTTATGGTGACTTTACATCAAACCAACTAAAAATCAATAAAATTGTTATCTCTCAATTTGTTTTTAAACCCGACCAGAAACAGCTGAGTTATCGAGGTTGGAGTAAAGTCGTTTTGTAGTTTGTTTAAAAAATGGAAAAAAGTGGAAGCCGTTACACCGGAAAATGTGAGTGAAGGACAAAAATTATAATGAAAGATCGTAAAGTGAAGCTCCGTGAGATTGCTGAGATGCCACAGATTTCATATGGAAATGTATTTACTATCCTTCATGAAAAGTTGAGCATGAAAAAGGTTTTTTCCAAGTGGGTGCCGCGATTGCTTTCGATGGAACAAAAACAGCAACGAGTCACCCTGCCACAAGTCGATGAAAACAATGGCGAAATTGAACGAATTGGGCTTTGATCTGCTTCCCCACCCCCCATACTCGCCAGATTTAGCCCCTAGTGACTACTGGCTCTTTGCTGGTCTTAAAAAAAATGCTCCAGGGAAAAAGTTTTAGCTCAAATGAGGAGGTCATCGCTGAAACTGAAGCTTATTTTGAAGCGAAAGATAATTTTTTTTATACACATGGTATTGAAAAATTGGAAAAACGTTGGAACCACCCTAAAGGGTGATTATGTTGATGAAAAAAAAAATTTGCAAAAAAAATGTTGTTTATTATTGAGATTTATTTGAAAATTTTTTATTAAAATTCTTTAAAACCACTTTTGATCATCTGATCAGTCTGTAAAAACTCGCATAATATCTGTAAAACGAGATGATTTTTTCATATTTACCGAAAGTTTTTTTTTAAATCACCGAAAAGTGAAACTAGATCAAAGTGTGCTAGGCTAAATTTAATGAGTTGTAAAAATCATTTTCGCTTGTTGATAATTGAAACTACGCTTGCTCCAACCCCTAGTTGAATCAGAACGAATTGGCTCAAGAGGCACGTTCCCCTGGTTATGCGGAGATTTGTTCCATATATTTGCAGTTGCACTTAGAAACTAGGATGGGGTTTGTTTCAAACGAAAACGAAATAAAAGTCTAATTAGTTTGCTTCAAAGAAAAGTCAATTATTTTGAAGATGAATTTAGAGTGAAAAATTCCATTATATTACAAAGCAATATTGCGATACACCAGTGCATTTGTTGACACAAAGATTATGAAGATGAGTTTGATCACAAATTGCCGCAATTCAAAGTCAGCAAAATTATTTTAACATACAGGGTCCGCCATCTAACTTTTTTTTTGAACTAGCGGTTATTTCGACATTGGTAACAGAAACTTAGTTTTATCCTTCCGCTGAACGAAAATGGTTGTGTATACGCTTGAGGAACGCGTGAAAATAGTGCAGTTTTACTTTGAAAATCATGGTAATGTTGCGGAATGTGTGCGCCAAAAAATCATCTTCTCGGATGAGGCACATTTTCATCTCGACGGGTATGTTAATAAGCAAAATTGTCGCATCTGGGAGACGTAAAACCCGCACGTTATCATGGAGAAGCCGATGCATCCTCAGAGAGTGATGGTTTGGTGCGGATTTTGGTCTGGCGGCATCATTGGGCCATTTTTGTTCGAAAATGAGGCAGGAGCCGTCGCCACGGTCAATGGCGAGCGCTACCGCGATTGGTTCTTCCAGTTAGGCCGATACAAATATTTTTTTTTAGTTTTGTCCATCTGATGATTTCATGATGAAGGGGGGGGACAAAAAAAAAAAAGATAAATGCAAATTAAAAATTATTTTCAATGGTATAACAAGTGTATTTCAAATTGAATATTCATGGTAACAGCATTTTATTGCTTCTTAGGTCGGCCTTTTTGAAGACGATCTACAGTTTTTGGTGCGCTGTTTTTCTCATTTGCGTAGCATCTCTTACAAAAAAGCATTTTATTAACGGTAGCAACAGTTGATTTGTTCAAACACTCGGAACACAATTCATGGAAATCTGGAAGCGAGGGGCCAGCCTGATAATAATGCAGCGAAACAGGATCAAAGCAATTCAGTTTATAATTTTGAAAAACATCTGGAAATTCTTCCAGTTGTGCCCCACAAATGAATAGTTTTTCCTCCAGATATCTATTTAAGGCCGCAGCATCATCCTTACTCAACGCATATTTAGAATACAAAAGGCGAGGGAAATTGCATTCAGTGCAGATAGCAATCATTCGTGCACGGGATGCAGCAAGTGGAAATGAAGGTTTTGGTAAAGCTGACTCAATAAACGCAGTTTTCGAATTTTTACTAGGTACATGCCTATCGTGTGGTTCTTGGTGACCATAGACAGATTCAAAATCCTTGAATTTGTCATCAATTGGTTCTGGTGATGGCATCCACAGTATTCTATCGAAATCGACCGTATCCATTCGGCTTTTCAGGTGAAACTTGCATTGGTGATCAGTACACTTTTTGATTTGTAGAGCATACGTTGTCGATCTTACATGTGATTCGAAAAAATTCGAAAATAAAGAGTTATTAAGAACCTGTTGCTTAGAAAGTTTTTTATCCATTCTAATTTCATTCCATATATTAGATATTCTGCGTTTCAGCGCATCGATCTCATCTTCGGAAGCAGGATCCCCAACTATTACTTTATTTCCTTTATACGTTAAGGACTCGAATCGTTTTTTTAACAGGCTTCGAGCATCTTTAGTTCCATCCAAAGCCATTTTTCTATAATCGACATTCGGGTGCTTCACTTGGGCATCTCTCCACTGTTTTTTTGACAGTAGAGAATGTACCTTTTGCTCATCTTTGCCTAGGGAATTGCGTGCCAAAGATACTCCCATCAATGCAATATTAGCTGTGCTCATGAATCTTTCGGCTGGGTTGATAACCGAGAAATTTGGCGGTGTTCTAACGGCGCACAAGTAATCCAAATCTTGATCTAAAAACAACGAAATGTAGCTGAGAATAACCTGTATCGATGTCACGTTATGATCTGGTCCTCCATCTGTCCCAATAAACATCATGGGTTTCTGTTTGTCAGTGTCAGATAGATGTTTGATCAGCTCAGAGGCATGTCTAAAAGCACTAGATGCTTGAAATATTGCATCCTTAAGGATGATCAGTGGTTCACCTCCGTACCATGATTCGTTGATTTCCTTCGGAGGAACTAACTTTAATGAGACTGATGGGATAAGATGTTGGGGAATATTGTCATGATCCATAGCATTTAATCCCCTGGAATCTAACCCTGCCATAAGCACAGAGCGTTGCCGTCTGGTAGCACTAACTGGAGCTCCTACAAATCCAACCGGAATGGACGCTTTGTCATCCATTAGAAAGACCAAAGAATGCGCTGAGAATAGTCCTAATTTTGTATTATTAGAATGGAAATCAGAGTTTAGCGAACGTTGAATACTCACCAGCCATTTTTATTAAATACTGAAACTGTTTAGCTCCATAATGCTGGTCCACATGAGCTTCGTTTCTGCAAACCAAATTTGACGTCAAAACGACCATAATAACGTTTACTAACAGCGGATTTGCTGTTCCTTGGTTGAAATTGGATACGAAAATATTCGTATGATGGGATAACGTTCTGATCACAGTGGGGGAATATTTCTTCCATTTTCCTTTCACATTTATCCATCAGATCTCGCAATGATACACATAATGGAGAAATCCAAGATGTTTCCCCATGACGCCTCTCTTCCGCAACAGCGTAGTCATTCTCTGCTAATACCTGCGCGGTAGCCTCCCAAAAATGTTTGAATCGATCCTTTCGGCAATCTCGTGCATCCTTTTCTATATCGACGATCTCATCTAATTCATAGCATTCGTCGATAAGTAACTTAACACTATCTTTAACATTCGAGGGCGAGCACTCTTCGTCTGTGTCGTTACCTACGTAAAAGATCGTTAGTAAATATTGTCATAGACATATAAAACATATACAACACCTTCTATCAACGAAATAAACTGATTGGTTTTCTTATTCGTCCAGTTTGTCGTGCCATAAAACAATTCACGTGCCTTCTTTTTCTTATCAGACTGGACAGTTGATACGATATTTGCCTGAATCCTAGCAATAGTTGTGGCAAAGGCAGATGCATCCTCGATATCAGGAATGCGCCAGATGAAAGTTGCCACTGGCTTATGAAATCGATAAATATGTACAGCGAATGGAAGGACTAAACCAGATACATAGTTGTATTTCGCTCGTCTATCAACCGGTGCAAAAAATATCATATTAACTTCTACATATGATTGTTGCTTCGAAAGATGATCTTCTAGAGTGTTGTAGAGTACTTTTTTAATCTCACTTCGCGTAGGAGAACCAGGTATCAATCGTATGGATCGGTTTTCACGAATTTCAGAGTGTGATAGACAAGCTTTTCGGTTGATATCGTCTTGATTAATATGGTCGATGTATTTTGCCAAACACAGCTTCATTTGTTCAATATCATTTAACACAGCAGCCCATTCCGTTATTTTGAGAAAAGATTTAGAAATCAATCTGTCGAGTTTTTCAAAGCAGTTAATCAAATCAGCTGATTTAAGTCTTGAACAGCTTTTCTTCTTCATGCCATTATGATGGAGAACCCTGAAGGTTATACCATGATCTGGTTGGAATCTTAAAGCAACAGGGATGCAATCGGTTGAACGCAAGGTGGATTCTATCTTATGCCAGTGTCCATCGAGGGTCCAGATTACAGAAACCAATGATGACATGAACATATCCATTTCGGTTTTTTGGAATGTGCGGAAACCGAGGTTATGTTTACTTAGATAGTCGACCACTTTGTTGAAGATTATATCTCGACCATCTCTAATTTCATGCTTTTCTGGAATTTTCAACGTAGCAGCGTTTTGCATTATTTTTTTAAATGCATTTGTCTTTGGCCGAGTATCCGGAATCTCTTCGTGCAGCATACAAAGAATTTTGAAACACGATCCTAGTGCGGAAATCACGTCGCATAGCTTTGATGAAACATCAACGTCGAAAAGATCCTCCTTGTTGAAAGATTTGTGGCCCGCAAGTACCTTGTGTATTTGCAATTTTGCGCCAGGAATTGGACCAGTTACCCGCTCGATCACTAATAGAAAAGCATCGGTGGTCTGAACAGATACAACTGATTGTTGAATCAACTTTTTCCCACGTTCAACGCGTACTGCCACCGATATTGTTTCTTCCTGTGAAGCAAGTTTGTTTTGAGGATCTATTGAAAATTGTTTTTGAAACTTACCATGACTGTTCACTAATTTTGTATCTGGTTGAAAAATATCATGATAGATCTCACATGACAATGAACTTTGATTAATATGTGGAAACCAGAGCTGCCAACAGTTTTGTTTTACGAAAATCTGTATTTGGCGGAAAAATCTATCTGTGCAATATCTATCCCGAAAAATTCTAAATCGATCTACACTGGTTTTGCGAGAAAAAAAGGAAAGATCGCTCAACCTGGTTTAATCCTAGGAAACCAAACACAAAAACTGAAAACCGATAATTATCTGTAAAAATTGAATTATCGGTGTTTAAGAGAGCTTATCTGTATTCCAGTATCGAGTACAAAAATCGATATAGTTGGCAGCGCGGGTGGATACTATAACTGACAAATATTTGTTTATGTTTTACCCAGCGCTAAAACTACGGAGTACGTATACCTACCGAAAAAGTCCGTTTTGAAACATGTTTTCTCTTCTGCACTGAAAAATTTCGATCAACTGATAAAAAAAATCAATGTAACAAAATAATATTTTCCCCTTCATCAATTTGATTTCTTTTGAAGGGGGGGGGTGACATAATTAAAAAAAATATTTGTATCCGCCTTACTTGAAGAGGAAAACTTGGACACCATTTGGTTCCAACTAGACAGCGCTCCGTGCCACACAGCCAACGCTACGATCGATCTTCTGCGCACAGTCTTCGAAGATCGAATTATCAGTCGAAATTCGGATGTCGTTTGGCCGCCTCGGAGCTGTGATTTGACGCCGTTAGACTATTATCTTTGGGGGGTTGTCAAAGATAAGTGTTATGTGGACAAGCCAGAGACGATTCAAGCCTTAAAGGACAACATTCGTGCAACCATAGCTGAAATAAAGCTGCATACAATCGAAAATGTACTAAAACACTGGACCGACCGTATGGCGTACTGCAAGGCCAGCCGAGGCAGCCATTTGAATGAAATTATATTCCACAATTAACCGGAAGGATTGTACTTTAATATGAAAAAATGAATTTTGAAATCAGATGAACCGTTTGTGTTTTATTGAATGTTCAAAAAAAAAGTTACATGGCGGACCCTGTATATAATAAATCCTGCTAACACAAATTGTAACTACATCCACTTTGAGCCAATTGAAGTTAATGAGTTTTTCTTTTTTTCGACGACTAAGTATAACAGTCAATATTTTTTTTGTGGCGTTCAGCTAACCAGAGACCATTTGGTAGAAAATGGAAACGAAAATTGTTGAGTGATAGTACTCAAGAGAGAGCAAGGATGTGAATATATATTGAACGGAAAGGTTAGATGCTACAGAAAGTTATTTAAGCAAGCAAGCACATCTTTTAGTAACTTAACTTTTACCTTCTACCAGAGGAGACGGGCTTAGGCATATGATCAATGCGAATCACCCGAATCTGCGGTATGTTGGAAAGTAGTGATAAAGTCAATAAGAAATGTCGGCCACTTTCAAATGTGTCTTGTGCCGTTTTTCATTGAAAAACACTGATGGCGTGGATTGCTCTGGTTTTGCACTTTCGAGCAGAAATGCAACATTCTGATGGTGTTTCATTGCGATTTCTGCTCGAAAGTGCAAAACCAGAGCAATCCACGCCATCAGTGTTTTTCAATGAAAAACGCCATTAGTTCCCCGGTTTAGTTTAGGTTTAGTCATCTTTGAGAATCTTTAGTGTCTCGAAAAGGTGCAGTTTGTAGGTTACCTCACTTATACCATTATTTCGCCGGTACCAAAAGTGTGAACCAATTGATCTTCAAACCAGGGGTGGAAATAAGCAATTTTTTTGATTCACAATAAATAGAAATAGTCAGTATTATCTTTTTATATCACATATTCAGATATTATAATTAATATACATTTCGATTTTCCTTAGAGTTTAAAAATGTCTTCGACGTTATCAGTATCACTGTCTGATTCGGAATCAACACTTTAACAAAGTAAGGCTCGTTTCAACGCTGTCACTAACGGTTCCGGTAATATAATAGTATAAGTGACGTAAACGTGAAAACTGATTATCGCTCAATTTTCTCGGATATGGATTATCCGATATCAATAATTTTAGGCGTTAGGTGAGTTTATTTCGTTGGTCGCATCAAAATTCCACGCTACGTGATGTATTTGAAATTTATTTAGTCGTTGTGGAGTAATATCGTCAATTAAAACAGCTAATAATATTAACATAACAGTTCGGCTGAAAAGTTCGTATCGTTTAATAGAAACACACATTTTTTTGCCAAAATTCGTTTTTATTATTCCACATAATTGCCATCAGAGGCGATACAGCGATTATAGCGAACTTTTCGATACCATTTTTGTAGTACGATTTGTCCTTTGCCTCAAAATAGGCCTCAGTTTCAGCGATTACCTCTTCATTGCTTCTAAATTTTTTACCAGTGAGCATTCTCTTGGGATCTGAGAACAGGAAAAAGTCACTGGGGGCCAAATCTGGTTAATACGGTGGATGACGGAGCAATTCGAAGCCCAATTCGTTCAATTTCAGCATGGTTTTTCGTTGTTGTTTTTGATCGATTGTGAGCTCACGCGGCACCCATTTTGCACAAAGCTTTCTCATATCCAAATATTCGTGAATAATATGTCCAACACGTTCCTTTGATATCTTTAGGGTGTCAGCTATCTTGATCAACTTCACTTTACGGTCATTGAAAATCATTTTGTGGATTTTTTTTCACGTTTTCATAGGTAACAGCCACTTTTGGACGTCCACTGCGTTCATCGTCTTCGGTGCTCATATGACCAGTACGAAATTTTGCAAACCACTTACGAATTGTTGCTTCGCCCGGTGCAGAGTCTGGATAACACACATGAAGCCATGTTTTGGTATCGGCGGCACTTTTTTTCATCAAAAAGTAGTGTTTCATCAACACACGAAATTCCTTTTTTTCCCTTTTTTTTCACAATAACAAAAGTAGCTTCACTCAAAATGCAATATCTCACAAACTAATAATCAGACAGCTGTCAAATTTATACACGTATCTTTTGAAGGTTGGTACTAACTGAAAATGGTATGGATTTAATTCTAGTGGCGCCCTCTCATAGAAACGATACGAACTTTTCAGCCGATCTGTTACATGCTGAGATGAAAAAAAAATCATAATGATAAGAAAAACATGCCCCATCACAATGCGTACTACGCAGCTGAATATTATTACCCTATTTAGCTTGAATATCATACACAGAAGTAACAGGAGTGCAGGATTTTGCTGCGCCAATTCAAACACAGCATTCAAACGCTGCGCTCCTGTTACTTCTATAAATCAAATTCATGTCAAATAGCGTTTTCTTTGGTTTAATCTAAATAATGCATGAACATCATCATCCGCATCAACCAGCTGGAAGTAAAACAAAGTCTTTTGTCGCTATACTCGCTATTTGATGTGGTATATTTCATTTTACTAATTTTGCATTGCGTATTGGTATTGCGCAGTGAAAACTGTTAAATTAATATTATCAATGCGATAACAGTTCAAACTGATTATTTTTATTAAACCTTCATCATTCTTTATTATTGCGAACCAAACAAAGCATTGCTGTTGTCACTAATTTTCACACCCCTCATCGGGATCAACGATTTTAGACATAAGTCAATCCCCACTCATATCTGATCTTTCTCATATGTGATTTTCTTTCACAATACTCAAAGCTGATCGAATCGCCCAGTAATTTGATCTTGCAGGAATCAGTGATAATAGTAGCTTTCTACCGACAGATGATTTTGATCGATGTGATTCAAAGATCACTGATCAACTGATTTTAAAAAGATTAGATCAGTAGTGATCTTTATTGGGAACATAAAAATCAAACTCGCCACATTTTTTGAATATATTCCTGATTTTTTTTAAATATTTGACATAGAAGGTGTGTGTGAGTTCAGCTTGGAAGATTTAAAACCTTTTTGTGTTCATATATATGCCAGTTTTATTATCTTTTGAAATTTTTCTGACCCAGAGAGGTTAATTTTGTGTACCGACCTTGAACTTTCCAGAGCAGAAATTGTTTAAAGCCATTTTTAGTGCAAGAATCGGGCACAAAACTTTGAATGGGATAACCGGATAAAATCTTCGCCGGTACTTTCAGAGCAAATGTGTTGATTTTTGCATGTAAACTTTCTACGAGTTTCCCTCGTCTGCGGGATTCATTCCCCATATTGACATATCATCATTCAAATCATATTCATCGATAAATAATCTTAATTAAAACTTCTCTAATAATATAATTCCTTAATATGTGATTCGTCTAGCTGAACACTTGATTCTACTTTCGTACCCAATTCAAATTATTTAGGAATGCTATAAATCATGACATCCATTCCTTAGCAACGTTGTTTCAGTTTTCTTGTCGAACGCTTTTTCAAAACCTAATCGAATATTCATGTGTTTAAGATATTCATGTCAACCTAATGTTTCTTTCGAACTTTGCTCCATCTAGGTTTCATAGTTTGACAGAAGAGACGAATGTTCTGTCTGAGATTTTTCACCTACACAAAATAATCGAGTGAACACGGTTCGGATATTCTATGCTGGAAATCCAATCACGTAACGTAAGCAGGATCTATCCCGAGAACATAAATTTAGCTCGCATCTCCCTAATTGAGGATATTTGTTTCCTTCTTTCGCCATCGATAGCATCAGCGATTAATTATTCATTAATTCCTCACGAACGGTGTGTTGACATCCTGCCGCGTCAATAGTGGATTGACCTGCGTATCTCTGCGACAAACGGCGGGTGGGAATCTCAACGCTGTCGACAATTTAATTCACTTGTTCTGGAGAAGATTTTAATGTCGGCCTTTTTCCATGTTTTTTTTTCTCTTCCCATTTAATTATCCCGCAGGGTACCTGGAACAGGGTCTGCTGGTACGTGACGCGTCGAAACTGCGGAAGCATTATTTCTCGAAGCAACGCTGGTGGCTGGACATAGTCTCAATGCTGCCCACCGATCTGGCTTATATCTGGTGGGCGCCGAGTTCCTGCACCGCCAGTCGGCTGCCTTGTCCAATTATAGTTAGGATTAATAGGTTATTGCGTCTTCCAAGAATGTGGGAATGGTTCGATCGTACCGAGACGGCCACTGGATACCCAAATGCATTTAGGATATGTAAAGTGAGTTCATTACTTGCCACAATCTATACAGAATAAATACCTACCAATGATTAATCATGCATTTCAACCCTTCATTTTCCAGGTCGTTTTAGCTATTTTAGTATTAATTCACTGGAACGCGTGTCTTTATTTCGCAATAAGCTACGCACTTGGTTTTAGCTCGGATAACTGGGTATACAACATCAACGGAGCGAAAAATCTCACACTTTCGCGGCAGTACATCTACAGTTTTTACTGGTCCACATTGACACTGACCACTATTGGTGAAACACCGACTCCAGAGAACGATGCCGAATATCTGTTTGTGGTGGCAGACTTTCTAGCTGGTGTGCTAATTTTTGCTACAATTGTTGGTAAGTAATTGACGTTTATTGTTATTCTTGAACATACAATCTCGTTCGGTTATACGATACCTGGCACTGTGGCTCGGATTAAAAATTTTATAGAACAAAAATTTATTTAGAGGTTTTGGTACCTATTTTCTTTTTCTACGTTTCGCCTTAGGCAGTTTATATTGAACTGCTAACGCCACCTAACCACCGCTCTTGAATATGATATTTGTATATTTGTCAGTCTGTAATTCTCCAGGCACAAATCTCCAAATATCAAGGGGAACGTGCCATTTGAGCCAATTTGTTCTGATGGAAATCTATGTTAAGGGGCATCGGTTTAGCGATCTCTATTAAAATAGAGTTTACTTTTTTGAAATTTATTAAAAAAATGCGGTTTTCTCAGTCAAATGGAAATAGGCAAACGATTTGTTTATAAAATTGCCCGACGTTTCGGCCGTTTTTGATGGCCTTTTTCAAGGGAAATTTGGTCCAATCGTTATTGTCAGTCTCGTTGATTTCTAACGATGGGATGTCTGTTGTCTATTTACGGTAACATATATGTTATATTGTTATTTATGTTACCGTAAATAGACAACAGACATAAACAAATAAAACAACTCGTTTGCCTATTTCCATTTGACTGAGAAAGCCCCTTTTTCTCCGATAAAACTTCAAATCAGACGATACATACGAAATTTAATTAACAAGAAACGTGCTTAATCCACCTAGCAGTGAGATGATACCTTTTTTATCAATCCGCATGTGTTTTTTGCATAAATATTCAGTGTTTCAGTTCTCATGGTTTGAATTTTAGAAACTCATCATCCTGTAATTCCAGAATCGGAAGTCAGAATTGGATAAAATTGATTAATTTTGTCTTTGTGGATTTAAATTTTCTTGAGAAAACGATTGAGCATTAAGAAACGATTCGATACTGGAACCGGAATTCGAAATTCGGTGTAGCCGAAGTCAGACAAATTCACCTGAGTAGCTGTATAGTTTACATTTGTTTCAAAATGATTGAAATTCAATGTAGACATCTTTGAGAAATCGTAGTGCGAATTAAATTTTTGGGTACTTTCTGAATCGACAACTGAATACCACTAAAACTAAAATGAGTTTATTTGGGTATCGACTATCCAAACCTGCTAACCCGATAAACCTGATTAATATATGTAAAATAGGCATTTTTATATTAATCACCCTGTATCCCCTAAAAGCAAGATGTTTTATAGGATCTTAAAACTTTTCATTTGAATCTTAGATGATTCTTACATTTCATTTGAATCTTAGATCGGTTCAGTCATCTACGATAAAAATGAGTTACACAATTTTAATTTCGTTTCACATATCATCCTGTGGTTCCGGAACCAGAAGTCGGATACAAACATAATTTAGGAACCTTGTTTGGGAGCATACGACTTTTCATATGATTCTGAGTATATAGAAAACGGTTGAGTCATCTCTGAAAAAATTGAGTGAAATTATTTGTCACACATTTGCTGATCTCGACGAACTGATTCGAATTGTATATAGGTGTTATTGCTGTAAGTAGTTTTAATCAATATAATTATGGAATTGTTTTCAACTCGAAAATGTTGCCATCGTCTGGTTGACATATGTCATATTCGAACGATTATGTTGCCAAAAAACAAACCGTGCGAAAATCGGTCCGAGGCAAAATTTAAAACTTCGTATAACTCAAAAAGTAAACATCCGATCTCAAAATCATTCAATAGCGTTCTGGGTGACGGGGAGACCTTTCATTTGCGACTAGTTAAATCAAAATTGGTCCAGTGATCTCTGAGATCTCGACCTCTTTGTTGACAACACACATACACATACACGGACATTTGCTCAGTTCGTAGAGCTGAATCGATTGGTAAAGTTTGAGCGAATTCTATACCTATTTATATATATATATATATATATATATATATATATATATATATATATATATATATATATATATATATATATATATATATATATATATATATATATATATATATATATATATATATATATATATATATATATATATATATATATATATATATATAAAAGGTAAAACCCAACCCGGCACTCTTGAATCTGAAGTTCGATCCGATTAAAATTCAATAGCAGGCTATGGGGCCAAGAGACCTTTTATTTGAATCTAAGTTTGTGAAATTGGTCCAGTCATCTCTGAGAAAATCGAGTGCACATTTTTGTTACATACATACAGACATTTTGCGTACTCGACAAACTGACTCGAATGATATTTGACAAATGGTATATGACAATGATTGTATAGCCTAATAGAGATAGAGAAAGCTAAAAAGGAAGTAAGACTAATTCTCCCTGTGTATCGAAAGACGTAGAATCAAACGCAAAATTTAAAAAATCTTGACGAATCTCTGTGATTCATCACAATGGTTCGGACGAGTCCATTATTTAGAAAATCTTTCGAATCAGATGATAGATTAAATGTTTCATTATGCGATACTGCCATCTTCTATAAAGAATAGAGTCATACTTTTCCATAACATTAATGGTTCAGGCCCGATTATCGGTGGCGCTGAATGGCTTATCTATTCAGAAGTATTCATTCGAAGAACTGTATGATTGATGATACTGTCTAGTTAAGAATAGTCTTTAAATGCGTGGTCTCCCTTTTATTTATTTATGTCGTTGGGGGCGCACTACAATAGATACCTACAGTGAATAATACTATATCACAAGGCAATCACTTTCTCAGACTATTCCCTTTACTTAGTTGTTCTGTAACTGACGAGAGCTATCATAGCCTGAATGTGGAAAATATTTGCTTTATAGATGTCACACACACAAAATCGCTTATTTTGTTCATACTAACTATAGCTGGTAGTAAATAAATCAAAGCGCATTCATCATATGACCTATGATAACATTTTCAGAAGAAACTATCCGTTTTTATCGAAATTCATAGTAGTCACGAATGTTTCGGTATTACCTTAATAAAGGTTTTACTGATAGACGAAACTAGAGCCATGAATTATTCCGTGTTTGCCTTTCTCTTATAAAAAGGCTATGCAATCACTGTGAAAACCGAGTTTTCAACTGAGACACGCAGGGCCGAATATCATATACCACTCGATTCACCTCGACTGAGCAAATGTCTGTATGTATGAGATGGCTGAGCCGATTTTCACAAACTTGGTTTCGAATTTTTCTCAAACTTGGATTCAAATTTGGAATTTCATTTGGATCCGACTTCCGAGATCATGTACACGCACTTCTAGTGCTGAACATGATGTACGCTAAGTTACAAGACATCGATACATCCGTTCTTTTGGTAAGATTTCAGTCTAACATTCGTTTGATCTAACATTGCGGCGCTTGAAATCAAAGCAAATTTAATTTGGTCGCAAAGGCCAAGTTTCAGGATCTTGTAAATAGTAATTAGTCCACGGGTAAAATTTGGTACAACTAATCAATTGTTGTTTTAATTAAACTGCAATTTTATATTTATCGCGTTTTAGCAATGACAAGCACCACAAACAAGTAAACGTTACAGGTGAGCAATGACATACACCCTAATGCTTATGACAGACATGTGATATCGGAATCACTGCACGCCATGAAATCACATGTCTGTCACCCTGAATCACGGTGGTATCACGCGAGCATCATGATACAACGGTGATTTCCGTACTACGGTCATTTATCGTTGTACTGTGTAAAATCACATCCCTGTTTACTGCTACCAGCGCCATTGGCGAGCGATGGTGAACTCACGAAACAATATTTCTTTCTTCTGAGTATCGAATAATAAACAACCATTGTTTTATTTGAAAAAAATCTCTGTAAAATGCTAACAAGCAGCATAAAACTTATATACTTTATCATCGTTGTAGCATATTTTCAAAAAGCAGTCAAACCAAGAAATGTTCATGAATTTGTGAAGTTTTGAAATACAAATAAGGAAAACAATATATTCACATTTGTACATAAAATCAGCACTATTAAGTAATTGTATTCTATTCAATAACAAGTAAAATTATTGTTGAAATGGATTTAAAAACATAATGATTCATATGTTGAATGTACATATGGTAATTTCATTCAGCATATTGGTCCTTTATATTCCCTTCTGGAAACTAAAACTTCTAATTACTTTGTCTTATATCATCGGGTTGAATGCCGTTGGATAGAAAGAAAACTTTTTTTCAAATTGTCTAGAAAGAGTCTAATTTTGGGTATGAGTAGAGAACAGCGAATCATGTCTTTCAGTAAAATTGTTAAACTGAAGCAGAACACGTAGCAAGTAACATATTCAATTTAATGAATACTTGTAGTATTTTTCAGTTTTACTTCATAAATATAGTATAACAACTTTAAACTCCTAATAAAACCATTATGAGATTATATTCCAACCTACTAAACTATTTTTTTAAATATGAAGCAAAATAAAGCATCAAACCTATGTCAAATCCAGTTCGGAATGATTCAAAATTCAAGAAGGTTTTAAAATCAGCTTTATGATAAACATAATCCTTTTTTGAAAATTTCGTAATGAATAAACTGTTACGTTGAAAGCATTTTTCTGGAAAATGTGTGTGCCATGCCATTTCTGATTATTACCAAAACTATCTAAGATTTATTTACTATTATGAGGCTCAATGTTAAAAGTTTACGCGCTCTTATATTTATGCAGGCAAAAAAAAGGAATTATGACTGAACCACTTGAGATTTATGTGGATTTTGCAAAAGTCGACAAACAAAATTTGATGATTAATCACCTTTTTTGGAAGAAATCAGCTTTGTTGCATAAAACATAGTGCTAGTGTTCCGAAAATTAGTTCTAAAAACCTTTTATATTTCCTCCATTTTCTACTTTTATTTGTTGTCAGTAATGTTACGGTAGAACATCAACATTATGGACATCAAATTTTCCCTAATGCTAATTACATTTAAACAATGGGGGAAAAATCTAGTATCCTAAAACAAACGTGTCATAAATGTACCTTAAAACCATAAAATGTGATATGTGTAAAACTGTCATCCGATGAACACTCACGCATGAAACTAGTTTAATAATTCAGAGAGGCTTTGATTATATATGTCATAAATCAAATACTAGGAATACACATCAAACCGCAAAAATTTTTGGTTTCTATATTATCGATCATCAGAGCATTAAGTTAAGTTTTGAGTTATTTCGTTTCACTGCATATTCATTCTGTGCGCGAAACATGTCTGTCACCTCATCGTTGTACGCGTACAGCGTTGTACAGAAATCATTGTACGGGAATCACATGTCTGTCAGCGGTATATAAGCGGAAAATAAAATGTTTCAATTAGGTGTCACTCGTGCAACTGAGTAATGAAGCAATCCAAGCAAAGTTACCTGTATGCATGAAAGCACAAAATGTCTCAGTTGTTTAAACCAATTATTCTGTTATTTGAACTTATGACGCCTATTGCAATAACTATTTTTTACCTGCTAGTTTCTTCGGAAGGCATTTATTCGTTCACCGCTTGAATAACGAAATTATGCCTAAGTAACTGCTTATAGCTTTATATCACTAAACTCACAGATGGTATAGAAATGCAACAAAAGATTAAAATTCCCAAGAGGGAATTCACCAGCCATATGTTCACATGGCATTCAGAAATTTCTTCTCCACTTGCAGAATGGCTTACTGGTAGACCTTTTTTGATTCCGTTTTCAAGAATGTTTCTGATAAGCCTAATGCTACAGATGCACTTTCAAGAAAATGCAAATAGTACCACTTAACTTTAGCAGCAGTTTTTTAAGCGATAGGCGTTTTTTTAATTACATTGACATAACCTGTCTGAAAATACATTACTCGCAGATGAAATTAAATCATTTATACTGTAGGAATATCTTTTGGATACATGGAAAACTTGTTTTACAAATAACTCATACACTCTTCGGCATACTTTCACTTACATGAAACGGCTACTACGTAACTGATATAAATGACGTTAATTTGTCATTGAACATTTTCAATATGAAACGTTTCTGGTGAAAAGAAAAGAATTTTTGTTCTGTGTTTTGCTGTCTTCGCTCTTCGCCAAGTGATAGCATTTGAATACAACAATTTCGTTTAGCTAAATTGTTATGACAAAATCAACAGATTTGTTAGTTAAACAACAACATTTTTGTTGAAACAACCAGGTCGTGAAACAACAACTGCAATATTGTAATTTTTTGATCGGCGGGTTCTCCGTGCAGAGATCGCTTAAACGATTTTCTTAAACTCTGATTCAAATTTAATATCTTATAGTTCCATAGCCTGCTATTGAATGTCATATGGATGCGACTTCCGGTTCCGGAGTAATGGGGCAAAATATTCAAAACGAACTGAATAGGTGCACTCAATTTTCTCAGAGACCGCTAATCCGATTTTCACAAACTTTGATTCGAATTAAAGATCTTACGATTTCATATAATCCTACCGAATTTCAACTGGATGCGACTTCTGGTTTCAAAATTGCAGGTTGATAAGTATAAAAATGTCATATTCAATAATGTACAATTCGTGGAAAAGGACATCAACCCACCGCACTGCCCGGATCTTCGGCCAATTGATAGGTATTGGGCAATTGTCAAGCGGCACTTTCGGAAGGAAGGTACAGTGTCCCAAAACATGCAGGAGTTAAAAAAAACTGGACAGCTGCCACCAGGAAAGTCACAAAAGTAACTAGGCAGAATTTAATGAAGAATGTCAAGTCCAAAGTGCGAGCGTTTAACAGTAATTAGGATTTTCTTCAATGTAATTAGTGAAATGCATAAAAATGTAATTTTTCTACAATATATCGAAAACTGATGTCAAAATATGTTTTTTCTTCGCTTTTTACCTTTTTTTATATATATAAAAATAGGTATAGAATTCGCTCAAACTTTAGAAAATTTTTCCGAGGTCCGGAGGGCCAAATGACATATTCCAATCGATTCAGCTCGACGAACTGAGCAAATGTCCGTGTGTGTGTCAGTTTGCGAAACACTGTTGGGCTATTCAGACGTGTGTTGCCCTACGCTGAACAATAGCAAAACGACCTTGATAATCTATCGATTGTATTCACCAAACTGTGCCGGGATACAAGACGGACGACTGCCTCAATAGCACATTATAGGCATCACACAGGAAGCAGAATACACAAATACTGCTACTACCGGCCAACGGTGGCATGGCCACCAACGGTGGCTACCCAGAAGGTACCCTGAATAGGACATTCCCTGATTGGGGAGACCTCACAAATGACTATGGCGAAATAACCATACTACAGCTATCCGCCGCAGAAAAACATAACCTCCCAAGAAACCCATTTGTTGTCGGTAAATCCATCCAACTCGCTGCAGGTAATATTGAAGGCGGCAGGAGTGAAAACAATGGTTCAAGTTATGTGCTATACGTTAGAAACCCAGATCAAGTAAAACGACTATTAAATATGTCTAACCTTGCCGATGAAGAAAACACACCAGTAACAGTTAAACACCACCCGAAGCTTAACACATCTCGCTGTGTCATATCATCCTATGATCTGATTGAAATGACCGAAGAACACATTCAACAGAACCTAGCTGGACAAGGAGTCATAAAAGTACAACGAATAACACGTCTCGAAGTAGGTAAACGTAAAAACACTTCAGTCCTGATCCTCACATTCGGAAAAACAACATACCCAAAGTACGTTAAAATTGGAGTTATACGAACAGCGACGAGAAAATATTATCCCAATCCCATGTTGTGCTTCTCCTGCTATCAATATGGGCACGTCAAAGCAGGCTGCTCTAAACCAAAACTATGCTTCAACTGCTCTGAACCTGATCACGGAGAATTATGTGGAAAACAATCCTACTGATTAAATTGTAAAGGAGCCCATAGACCGAATAGTCGCCAATGCGAGATCTACAAAAAAGAAATTGAAATTGTTCGCATCAAAGTAGACATGAACCTAACCTATCCTCAGGCAAGAGAACAAACAAAAGCCAAACAAATGAGCTACTCAGAAACCGCAGCTTTGTCAAGTATCGACCAAACAAGGTAGAACGACTTCGAGCAATCAATCAATAAAAAAGATGAGCAAATAAATCGTCTTATGGAAACCATCCTAAAAAAAGACGAACAAATACAAAAACTAAAAAAAACGGTTAATAAAATGAAAGTGTACATACAACAAGAATTGCTGAAACAACCAACAACTCCGATCCCCAGCACCAGAAACATAAAGGAAACCACTTCCCAACACCAAAAGGAACAAGAAATCAAAATTACTCAACCATCAAAACAAGAAAATGAAATCCATCAGAGACCTAGAAACAAAAGAAGCGGAATTGAGCATCCTCCCACAAGACGATCAACAAACACTAGCATCCCCGACCGCATTCAAAGCCCACTATCAAAGATTGCGAACAGAAGTGACGACAGTCTCCAACAATATACAACAACGTAACAGTTGCCGCAGTTGTCAACATTACCGAGACCGAACAGGAAGACAAAGATTCTGACCCATGCAATCACACCCTTCGTGAATCAATCAACTAACATGATGAATGAGAATGCAGCAAACAACAATAACCAAACTAACGCCGAGACCACCATTAATAACCACCAAAGAACTAAACCGATTCGTACCACCACCCGAAATTACAACCAAATACTGAAGTACAACGAAGCAGGTTCCAGAACATCTAAGCACACTCCTGCACCGACCCCAATCGGAGACGTTCCAGCAGCCGCTGATGCTCCTCCGACGGCTGTCGGTGCGGGGACTGTGCCATCTCAGGCAAACCGTAACGAATCAATTCAACGAAAGCCACATCACAACCAAAACCGTGAGCAGCTTGCTCTTCAATGGAATATAAATGGACTTTCGAACAACCTCGGCGACCTTGAATTGTTGATCAATAGAAACCAACCTGCTAGTCTCGCCATACAAGAAACGCACACACGACACGGAGAATCCCTCAACCAGTGGTTAGGGGGAAAATACACTTGGTACACAAAACACGGAGCGAACTTGTATCAAAGCGTGGGCCTCGCAGTCCTCAATACCACGAAGCACACAGTAATCCAATCAGACACATCCCTACTCGCAGTTGCAACAAAACTCGAAAATAACTCCAAAATAACCATCGTCTCAATATATGTTCCCAAACAGGGGCAAACAAACTTCGAACATGAATTCAAAAATTTAATCAATCAACTGTCCCCTCCTTTCTTGATCTTAGGAGATTTTAACACTCACCACCCATTGTGGGGAAGCCAGAGCGAAGACAACCGCGGACGAGCGTTATGTAATATCATAGAAAATTCCAACATGATCGTTATGAATGACTGCAACTACACCTTTCACAGAGGTAGTACAAAATCCTGTATAGACATTACCATCTGCTCCCATGATGCTGCAAAGCTGATTGACTGGTATATAAACAGTGACACCTACGGCAGTGACCACTACCCGATTGAAATAACCACCAAAAATTATCACCGAGAAACAGCACAAAGTCGACAGTGGTTATACAAAGACGCTGACTGGGAAAAATTCGAAAACAAAATTCCAAAACACATTGATTCGGATCTCAAGACACATAAGCAACGCTGCTGAGACAAGCATCCCGCGAACAAAAGGTAAACATGGACGAAAAGCTGTGCACTGGTGGAACAAAGACATAGAACAAGCCATCAAATCACGACGGAAAGCACTACGTGCTATGCAAAAACTCCAACCCGACAGCCCAGAGAAAAAAGTAGCAATGGAAAAATTTCGCGAACAAAAGAACTCCGCTCGGAAAATGATCAAAGAATCTAAACGAAAGTCATGGGAAACCTTCCTGGACGGGATTAGTTGTCAATCCACGACCACATAAATGTGGCGTCGCATCAATACACTCAGTGGAAAGCGCCACTACAAACACATCTCACTCGATGTAAATGACACCCACATAGAAGATCCATACCTAGTAGCAGAAGAAATGGCAAAACACTTCCAAAGCCTCTCAGCCACAAATGGCTACAATAAAAAGTTTCTGTCAAAGAAAACTAAAGCTGAACTCACACAACCAACATTTCAAGTAAATAACATTGACAACGAGGATTACAACCGCACCTTCTCTATGGAAGAACTACTCAAAGCATTAGATGGAGCGCACGGAAAATCATCAGGACCAGATGACATCGGATATCCAATGCTCAAAAGACTACCATATACCACAAAAAGAACACTGCTTAGAACAACCAATAAACTTTGGAAAGATGGAAACTTTCCTGACAAGTGGCGCAACAGTATTGTCATCCCTATACAAAAAGGAAGCAGAGCAGCAGATAAACCTGAAGGCTATCGGCCCATCAGCCTACTCAGCTGTCTAGCTAAAGTCGTCGAAAGAATGGTAAACAATCGCCTCATTACTATATTAGAGGAAAAACAGCTTCTCGACAAACACCAATACGCCTTTCGTAAGGGAAAAGGAACTGATAAGTTCTTTGCCGATCTAGGGGAGATACTAGATGCCGCAAAGAAACTAGACCACCACATTGACATAGCTACCCTCGATATATCAAAAGCATACAACCGCACATGGAGAGCAGGTGTACTAGAAACTATTCAAGACTGGGGTTTCAAAGGTAGTCTAGCCACGTTCCTGCACAACTTCCTCTCAGACAGAACCTTTCAAGTCTCAATTGGCGGCACACGATCTCAACAATACACAGAAGAAAACGGACTACCGCAAGGGTCGGTACTTTCGGTAACTCTGTTCATGGTAGCTATGAATGGTGCGTTTAAAAACCTTCCAAAAAATACGAACATTCTAGTATTTGCAGACGACATCCTAATAGTGACAAGTGGACCTACATTCGCCAGGAACAGAATCAAACTCCAAGCTGCTATCCGAAGCATTGCTCGATGGGCTAACAACGTAGGCTACGACGTCGCTATTGAAAAATGCGCAGTCCTACACTGCTGCGAAAAGCGTCACCAATCAGGAAAAAGACCTGTTGTCGTAAATGGAATACCCATTACAAATAAAGAAAAACTAGACATCCTTGGAGTTACCATTGACCGACGGCTTTCCTTCCAACAACATTTCAAACGCATCAAAGATAGCTGTCAAAGCAGAATACGACTGATTAAAACAATCAGTAGCAGACACAAAATCTGCAACCGCAACACAATAGTAAAAATAGGTCACAGTACCATCACATCTAAACTCCAATACGGAATCGAAATAACTTGTGGCGCTTTCACAACCCTGATCAACACGTTGGCACCAGTATATAACGAAACCATCAGACGCGCATCTGGTCACTTAAAAAGTACGCCAATTCTGTCAGTGATGGCAGAATCAGGAAATCTTCCTTTCTCATTCAAAGCAGCGCAGGTGCTGGCTAAGAGAGTAATATCAATCATGGAAAAAACAAACACCAGCCACCAATGGCTAAACAACACCACTAACCAAATTCTGAATTCAACCGCAAACTGTAGTATACCGAAGATCTCGAAAATAAACAGCATCAGAGAAAGGAGGTGGACCACACCCAGCCCAAACATCGACTGGAGAATGAAAACACGTGCTAAAGCTGGTGACAATCCAACCAAAGTTATGGCTAATTTTAACCAGCTAATAGCACACCGGTATCCAAGACACACACAGCTATACACGGACAGTAAATGCTCAGTATTCACAGCCGAAGCAGCAGCCTTGGTCGCAGCTGTGGATAGGGTACCGCTAGAAGAAATTAGAGAAACAGTAATCTTATCAGATTCAGCAAGCGCCCTATCGGCTCTAGAGTCAGGGATATCTAAGCACACACTAATACAAACACTCGAAACTAAAATTGAAAATCGACAAAATATAACTTTCGCTTGGATTCCAAGCCATTGTGGCATCTTCGGCAATGAAAAAGCTGACCTACTAGCTAATCGAGGAATCTCAAGTCGGCTATGGAAAAGAATTTTACCAAGCCAGGACATCAAAAAATGGATCACCCACTTCACTAGAAAAATCAAAGGAACAACAATGCAATGGGAAGACAGGAATAACAGAACCGAACAACGAATATTATCTCGGCTCAGAACCGGACACGCTAGAATAACCCACAATCACTTGTTTGGCATCGAACCGCGCCTACAATGTGATAACTGCAGAACACCAGTAACAGTTGAACACATCTTGATACACTGTCCTCTATTCGAAGGATTTCGTCGAACTCATAAACTAGCAACATCAATCCGGGACATATTGTGCAACGACTCCGATGCCGAAGAAAAACTCATTCAGTTTCTCAGAGATATAGCCATGTATACCCAAATTTAAATAAGAACATATAATGTAAAGTACTCTTCTTCTTCTCCTATCAATCTTTCTTTATGAAAAGAGGCGAATGCACAAAAGTGTAAAACCTCCTAAATAAAAATCAATCAATCAATCAATCCGTGTGTGTGTCTGTATGTGTGTTGTCAACTAAGAGGTCGAGATCTCAGAGATGGCTGGACCGATTTTGATCAAACTAGTCGCAAATGAAAGGTCTCCCCGTCACCTAAAACGCTATTGAATGGTTTTGAGATCGGATGTTTACTTTTTGAGTTATACGAAGTTTTATGTCAAAATTTTCAGTTTTTTGACAGTATCTGTCACAATTGACTTTGAAAACAGAATATGTTTTCAGACTTAGATTCCGCACCTATCCAACAAGCCATAGATTGTTAAAATCCATCCATTTTTAATGGAGACATCGAAATTCTTTACATCTGTTAGCGACTTTTCCCCCTATTCCAGCAATGGGAGTTTTGAGCGCTGTATGACAAACAAATGCTTAGGAGCAACGGAAAACACGATTTTTTATACTGTTACATACAATTGTTTTTAAGTACCAAAAAGACTGTGTACAGCATCCCTTTTCATGACATTTAGCCTCGAACCGATTTTAGCACGGCTCGTTTTTGGCAACATAATCGTTCGAATATGACATATATAAACCAGATGATGGCAGAATGTTTTTAATTATATTGATTTACACTACTTACACCAATAAATACTGGAAGAACATAACATCCATATACCATTCGAATCAGTTCGTCGAGATCAGCAAATGCGTGTGTGACAAATAATTTCACTCAATTTTCTCGGAGAATTTCTTTTCTATAAATTCAGATTCATATGAAAAATCGTATGCTCCCAAACAAAGTTCCTGCATTATATTAGGTTCCGACCTCTGGTTCCGGAACTACAGGATGATATGTGAAACGAAATCAAAATTGTGTAACTCATTCTTCTCGTAGATGGCTGAACCGATCTAAGATTCATATGAAATCTAAAAATCATCTAAGATTCAAATGAAAAGTTTCAAGATTCTATAAAACATCTTGCTCTTCAGTCAGATCTAACTTCCGGTTTCGGGGATACATTGTGATTGGTATACAAATGTCTATTCCACATAAATTAATCAGGTTTATCGGGTTAGCAGATTTGGATAGTCGATAAAAAAAATTAACTTTTTTCAGTTTTAGTGGTATTTAGTTGTCGATTCAGAAGGCACCTAAAATTTTAATTCTTTCTATGATTTCTCAAAGATGTGTTCACTGATTTTCAAATATTTTGAAACAAATGTAAACTATACAGCTACTCAGGTGAATTTATCTGGCTTCGGCCATACCGATTTTAGAATTCCGGTTCCAGTATAAAATCGTTTCTCGAAGCTCAATCGTTTTCTCAAAAATAGCCTAATCAAATTTCAGAAACAAAAATTCAAACTAAAACAAACTTATATACAAAATTAATTAATTTTATACATACATACAAAAATTGATTAATTTTATCCAATTATGACTTCCGGTTCTCGAATCACATGATGATGAATTTTTAAAATTCAAACCGATATAGAAGATGACAATCCCGAAAAGCTTCAAAGTTGGACTCAAAACTGTTGTAATTTATTCGTCATATGGCCATACGAATCGGTTTGGGTTATGCTGGTTCCACAATACCGGCTCTGGAAGTACTTCAAATTACCGTAAACTCTAAAGTGGAACTTACATATCATGGCATGTTTGATCGATTATCACATTTCTAGATTCAAATTCGATCCGATTTGCAGTTTCGACATTACAGAGTAATGAGTGATTAAAATCTCAAATTATCGCTTAAAACGACGATCATTAAAGTAATGTCATGAAAACTTTAACACCGAAGAATATTCATGCAAAAAACACATGCGGGTTGATAAAAAAAGGTATCATCTCACTGCTAGGTGGATTAAACACGTTTTTATTCAATAATCAATGTTGCTAACTACTTTTCGATACACTCCTTACAATTTTGGTACCACTCTAGATTTTACATCAAAAATAAATCATTTATGAGTACATTACGCGATATTTTTTTTCAGATTTTTTAAAAATGTGGACTAGTATAATATCAGACTTTAAAAAAAATTAGAGGGTTGTTCAAGACACGACCGAGCACAATAACATTAAAAATGGAACGTTCCTAGGGTCTTCATAATATATACAAAAATAAAGAGATGATGATACACTAAACTAAAAACTTTTTCAATCGACTAATTACAAACTTGCTCTAGTTTAAGCGCTTATTATTATTATATCGTTTATTTATACCCGGTTTATTTAAGCGCTTAGATTGTTGGCGAATGATAAAATTGACAATTAGTTTCTTTCTTGATAATTAATTATTCAATTTTGATCCCTTTCCACAATTTTTTACATTGTTAAGATTTTGAATAACGTCCTTTAACTAGAATTCAAAGTTACTTGAAAGCTCAATTTTAGATACAAACAACCTAAAGATTTAATCCTGAACAAATGAAACTGTTTTATTTTATGACAATAATCTTCGAGAAACGTACAAACTTATTAATTTTATAAACAGTTAATCGATCCAAGAGAAGATTTCATTTATTTTAACGAAAAATGTTGTACCAGTTAGCTCAGTAATAGTGTAATTTTATTAATCCTTCTTCAAAATCGTCGATAATCTTCGGAAAGTGTCGGTAAATAATATGGCAACAATACGAGGAAGAAAAATGTGAAACAGTCCGCATAAAATATTTAGTTACTTACATTGATTTTCGCTTTGGCATATTAGGAATATACAAAATGGATACGCAACAAAATTCAGAAATTTTGTTCATATTGTAACTTGATGTTATTAACACATGAATGAACATTGTCATAGTTACAACGCGTGTTTTGAAGCAAATAATAATTGAACTGAAACTGGCGGTTAACCAAATTCTACGAGGGTTGCTATTCAAACGATCAATTTGATACTATATGATATTGCATCTAATTGTACTGTATATGTGAGCCTGTGGAACTCATTTATACTACCAAACCGAGGAGGCCACTTTTAGATAAGTTTCAGAATTTAATTTTGAATCTTTTGAAGCGTTTAATTCCTGGTGGGACAACAACTTGTTCAGTCACATATAATAAAGAAGAAGTTTCTATGATTATCATAATAACACAACTTTATACTGAATCCATTTTCGCGCCACCGTTTTGTTCGTATGGGAATGGAGATTTAAGTATGCAAACTGATCCGTTGACAAATTAAAACATTTTTAAGCTGACTATATTGAGGCTTTGGAATCATTTAAATGAGGAAAATCATTTAACAAATCATCGAGGAACAAGCGCTGCAAATTAGATCCGAAAAATCTTTGGCCGATAATTCTAAATTGGCCTGATAGTTACCAGAGAACCAAAATAAAACACTAAATTCAAACCAAGTTTCCAATGGTATGCAATTGAAATATTCAAATGACGTTTTCTCATAAGTTTAAGTTAAATGTTTCCGAATCGATTGGTTGTTGAATTATATAAATCCATCAACAAATGACTGAGGTATGAACGTTCAAAATTATGGCAGAAAAATGTTAAGCGATTAGTTTTGCATGTTTTAATTTGACACCCAGCCTCGGGAAGCGAAGTGTAAGGCATTTTTAATGGCAAAATCGACCAACAATTTGCTAAATACATGGGATATTTCAAAAGAACCGATAACCACGCTGATTCGGTTCTTCAATAGCTAGATGATATATAAGATATTCAAGCGAACACGAAGCGGTGTTGTGCAGACAGCAGGAAATTTCACCAACACATAATGCAAAAGCGACAATCCAGCAAGTGAACGCATATACAATCCAGTCAGCTCACTGGACGAGCTACTTGTTTCATTCGCAGTCAAACATCAACTAGGCAAAGAAATATTGTGCAGCCTATATTTATAGATTTCTCTTCATACTACGCAGAACGATGCGGTGTTTTTTATGCATGACGCAAAGCCTCCTATGCCGAACAAGAAGTTGACGTCATTTTGTAAAGCAGGGATTGGTGGATGAAAACATAGGTCGATTCCAACCATTTTTTCAATAGTATGCTATTGAAATACTGAAACGACGTCGTCATACATGTTTAAGTTAAAAGTTTCCGAATCGATTGGTTGTTAAATTATAACAATCCATCAACAAATGACCGAGTTATTAACGTTCAAAATTATGACACAAAAAGGTTACGCGGCTATTTTTGAAACTTTTAATTGACACCCGGCCCCGTATAGTGAAGAGTAAGGCATTTTTAATGCCAAAATAATTCATTCGGAAAAGCATGCGTCTCCATCAAATTGTCATCATCCGATGGAGACGCATGGTATTTAGTTCTAAAATCATATATCACATGCCCTAAGAACTAAATACCATGCGTTTCCATCTACAACTTGAGTTCAGGGCTTAAGAAAGAATTTTCATAAGGAAGGACCAGTGAGAGAAACATGAATCATAATTAATGAATTGACAATTATTTAGGTTTTAATATACGGTTTCAGGTTTTTATTCATGAACTGATAAGTCATCTTACATTTATTGTATTATAATCAAATAATAATTATATTTAGTAAAAATTCTGAAGGACAATTAAATTATAGTTCTTTTGCAGAAAACAGTATTCTTAGATACCAAGCGCAAAATCAAGGAAAATTCGAAACCAAGCGAAATCTTAAAAACTATCAGTTTTAAGGTGAAATGTTCGTCGACTTTCTGTATCACTTCATACGCTAATGCTATTCATACGCCAAGTTGCCTGAAACTGCTCAACAAGACAGCTAAAGTCAAACGTCTTAAGTTCATAAAGACGGATTAATCAAACTAAGATCGGACTGATCGCCAGCTGCCAGAATCGACTATTGCGACCGGAATACGTCACTACCCTAATGATAATACCCTAGTTTTAAGTTAGTCGTTAATCAAGATTAGAAAGTACCCTTGGCATCATAGAGCTTAAGCAGTGTGCCTTTAAATGTGTTATTATTGAATAAAAAAACACTTAAAAAAATATATTTCGATTAAAGCAATACGTTTTTCCGGAACTGTTTTATAAAGGGGTCCTCTTCAGGAAAAAGCAAAAAACTGAAAATATTAAGTTTAAAAGAACATGTTGTTTGTATAGAAAATCGACGATGCGAATTAATGCGTTCTTTTTGGGTCTTCGGGACTTGCTCCAGGCGCTTCGACTTGATTGCTATCTGGTTTATAGTATTTCTTATGACTGCTAATAACTAACCTCGAAACCACCAGACTATCCCGCAAAATGTTGAATTTAGAAACGAATTACAACCGTCCGCTGGCACACATGTTCACTAATGCATTCCCTAAAACATTACTTGGTATATTAAGTTGTAGATGGAAACGCATCGTACTTAGTTCCAAGGACATGTGATATATGATTTTAGAACTAAATACCATGCGTCTCTATCGGATGATGACAATTTGATGGAGACGCATGCTTTTCCGAATGAATTGTTTTTTTTTAAAGTCTGATATTATACCCGTCCACATTTTTTAAAAATCTAAAAAAATACAGCGTAATGTACTCATAAAAGATTTATTTTTGATGTAAAATCTAGAGTGGTACCAAAATTGTGCGTGCGATTAAAAAAATCGAAAATTTTGAACATTTTTTTCACATGAAATACATTTTGAACAATTCTGAAAAAAATCAGAGAGGTTTCCCATAATTCCTAAAATATTCCGGATTTTTGCAATTGTTTTGCTAGAGAGGTTTTTAAAAAACTAAATAAAATGAAAATCAGAAGAACCATCCTAACTCCACCAATATGGCAGTTAAAAGGTTAAAATTTTGGGAAAATCATCTCTAATATAAACCCTTTCAAACAGTTTATATAAATTTTTGTTCTGTTTGGGGGCAGTTTTTGTATGAAAACCCGGCTATACCCTTTGGTTCTAAGCCGGTTTGAATTTAAAGATTGTGCTAGTTGCTCACCAAACAAATCGATTTCTGCTTTACCAGCTTCCAGAAGTACCGGAAATAGTGGACGAAAATTCACAAACAGAACACTTTTCATTTTCCCAGAAACGGTTGGGTCAATTTTCACAAACTTAGACTCTAATAAAAGGGTCATTATCTATAAGAATAAGCTGCTTTTGACTTTTCTTCGGGTCTCACTTCCGGTACCAGAGCAACAGGATAAGATGTGTTTGAAATTTTTAACCGTCATTTATAGCGAAAATTCTAGAAAAACGAAGAATTCCTATTCATTTGGTTCAAAACTGTTCATAATTGAAAACATTATGCTTTTTTATTCTCATTGAATATTCAAAGAAAATTTAGGGGTTTGGCCTTATTTTGTGCTAGAGCACATAACCAATTTTCCTATGTTTACGTTTCGTCTTAGATTCGTTAGTGAAGAGCAGTTCAATTAGTGTTTCAAAAAAAAGTTTTTGGAAGAATCTCTTATGTCGTTTTCGCTTGAAAAAACTGAAACTGACCCAGGGTAGTTTCATCAAACAAACACTTCTCACGAAACTGTGCTGATTTCGCACTTAACAACGGGGGTTTGAGCAAACCTGATATAACAACCAGGTTCGAAACTGACTCGATTTTCAGTTCAACAACGTTAAAACAAAGTTCGAAACTAGCTTCATACAAACGGTTTGACAGCAGTTAGAGTGAAAACTGGGTTAGGGTTGGCATCAAGCGAAAACGACATTAGTTGTATTAATGAAAACATGCGGTTCAAAAGTTATAGAAGTTTTTCGGTGTGCGCCTAAGCATAAAATTCTTGGAAGGATTCTTAGTGTCAGTAGGATCCATAGTACTAGCCATGCAATGATTCTGTACACTAAAAATCGGCTGCGAAGTCTGTTGAAACAGAAAGGCCAAATTCCACAAAAGGAATGTAAGGCCAGGACTTTGCTTTGATAAGCATAAAATGATGTCAAACATTATGATGTCTCAAACCTCCGTATGACTGAAAAAACTTTTCTGAAAATCTAGGAATACATTTTTTTCTTCCAGATGCTTAATAAAAATATTTATTTTGGGTTAAATTTTAATCAGACGCAATCGATCATAATAATGTCAAGCTTAGAACACCTCGCAATAAATTATGTTTGTCAGTGCAGGGTTCATGCATCTGTTCAAACACAACGCCAATCGTACAATTTAAAATGAGGAATGATTCTCAAGAAGTCAAAGTTCAAATTGGATGCAATGAATTATGTCTTATCTTCTTTCAGGAAACATCGGTTCGATGATTTCAAACATGAACGTAACCCGGGTCGAGTTCCAGAACCGGATGGATGGCGTCAAGCAATATATGGCCTTTCGAAAAGTCGGTGGAGAACTGGAAGCTCGGGTGAGTATGATGATAGTCTCGACATCGGAACGTGGAAACAGTCTCATCCGAACATCAAACAGACACTGAATGAGATGGATTCCTTTCACTCTGATTAGGTCATCCGGTGGTTCGCCTACACGTGGGCTCAAAGTGGTGCTTTGGACGAGGAACGTGTCCTGGCGGCTCTGCCAGACAAGCTGAAGGCTGAAATAGCCATTCGAGTGCATATGGACACACTGCGGCAAGTGCGAATATTCCAGGACTGTGAGCCTGGCCTGCTGGAAGCATTGGTGCTAAAACTAAAACTACAGGTAGGTGGATCCGATCCTAGTCGCATGAACTAATATAAAATAAAAAAAAGAATACTGATCCGATGCAATACCACGACAGGTTTTCAGCCCTGGAGATTACATTTGCCGAAAAGGTGACGTGGGAAAAGAGATGTACATCGTGAAACGGGGCAGCCTTTCTGTGGTGGCGGATGACGGAATGACGGTGCTGGCTACGCTCGGTGCCGGTTCGGTTTTCGGTGAAGTTTCGGTGCTAGAGATTGCCGGTAATCGAACGGGAAACCGTCGTACGGCGAACGTGAGGTCGATTGGTGAGCGAAAAACCCCAAATCCAAGTGGGCGAGATGGTTTTACCCGGTGTAAACTAATGGAAAAAAAACTTTTTGCAGGATATTCGGACTTATTCTGCTTAGCAAAACGTGACTTGTGGGAAACTTTATCTGACTATCCGGAAGCTAGAGCATCACTGACGGAACGGGGTTGTCAATTATTGCGCAAGGATGGTCTGCTGGACGAGGCTGTTTTCGCTAGTAGGTTTTCGTACTTTTACTCCTAACCTGGTGATGTTCGATTCCCACTGAGATTCGAAGTTTTTCCTTCGAATACGGTTAACAGTCATCCCTCGAGTCCCGGTATTATTTTTTTTGTTTGAGTTGTAATTTTTTGTTGATCCTGTTCGAGTTCATTGGTTGGAAGCATACCAACAAGATAGACAGTCGAGATTAAAGTGAATATTTAATCAACATTCAACAGGTGCCCAGCATCAGCAGGACACACTGGAAAGCGGAGTAGCTAAACTGGAGCAGACGGTGGAAAATTTAAATCTGCGTCTGGCTAGACTTCTAGCCGAGTACTCTGCCAGTCAATCGAAACTGAAACAACGGATCTCCAAACTGGAGGACAGGTGAGATCTGTTTTTTTTCATTCTCTCTCTCTCTCTCTCTCTCTCTCTGGTATTTACGTTCGTGTGATGCTGGTTTTTCACCAGCGCCCAGTGTATTTCATTAATGAGATGCCGTAGGTGGTTGAACGTTCGATATAAAATTGGATTTCATGGAAAATTAACAAAATTTCGTGCTCGTTGACTTGAAAACTGATGATTAGTAGATAAATTGGACTGAATTTGTTGCGTGTTACAAAGCAATGGATGCACACGCAGTTTTTCGGGAAATTAAACTACGCCATGTTTATATTCATGAGTGTTCTACTATTTTCAATGTAGTTGTTTCAACAATTTTATTTTAAGCCTAAACTTAAAGCCACCAGCCAAGTAGCACCTGTAACTTATTCATCTAGAAAAAGAAAATAAAACATAAGATTACATAATGGTCTTATGTAAGATACAACGAAACAAGCCTTATTATGATAGTTACAATGAAGTCAAAATAATGTTACGAATTCGCATATCATCATACTATGCTAATGTAACAATGATATAGTAACACACTACGAGACAAAGTGAAGTAAGTTAGACACATTACTAGAAATCCGGAATTTTTTTCCGATTTTTGAGTGAAACAAACATTGTTTTTTTAGTGGTATTTTTTCTCTACCGAAAAATTATGCAGGACACGACCGAACACAATTACATTAAACGTGACACAATTCAACGGTTCCCATAATAAAAACAAAAATAAAGATGATGGTAGATGCACTCAGACACGTACCTAGAGTGGAGGAGGTCGAGGAGCCCTGGCCTCTCCCTGAAATCAAAAACAGAACAAAAAAGGTTTGATGAATATTATGGGTCTGTTTATACTGTAGATTATACCGTGGGATAGTGGTTTTAAGAGTTCCGTGAATTCGTGATCGTCATAATAATAATAATAATAATAATAATAATAATACTAATAATAATAATAATAATAATAATAATGATAATAATAATAATAATAATAATAATAATAATAATAATAATAATAATAATAATAATAATAATAATAATAATAATAATAATACTAATAATAATAATAATAATAATTATAAAAATAATAATAATTTTATACGTTACCTCTTTTTACGTAAACCTTTTTACGAACCAAATCCCTAATAACGTAAACTTTTTTTACGAACCTACTTCGTAAAAGGAGGTTCCGGCAAACATCGAAAGCGATTTCCGACTCCATGGAAACTACTACAATATGGGTATTTTTGGAACGGGTTTAAAGAGTAGATTCCGGAAAATGATGTTTGAGGTATTTTGGAAATCCAAGATGGCGACTTCCGGTTGATTGATATTCCTCGAAAACCCTTACAGTATGGGTATTTTCGGAACGGAATTGATGAGTAGATATCGGAAAATGATGTTTGAGGTGGTTCTGAAATCCAAGATGGCGACTTCCGGTTGATTGATATTCCTTGAAAACCCTTACAATATGGGTAAGATCTGCAGATGATAAAAATATTATGCCGCTGGATCTCATACTTATTTATAACTTAAAAGACAAACGCAAGCGCACTTCGCATACATGTTTGACTGAAGTAAGTTTGTATGGTAACTAATCAACTCATCAACTACTATGCCTTACAAATTTAGAAGATGTTTTCCGTTCTCCAAGAACCGGAGTAACGAGGGAACTGTTTCGGACCACCTCTCATTTTTTTTTTACTTTTCTCTATAAATGGACATCTTGAATACGGAGTTACAATTTGGGCTCATGTTCACATCGGCCTTGGCTGAATCGGCTGAATTAGATTAGCACTAAACTGAGCTTTTTTACTTTCGATTTGCGAAGAAGAAATCTTAATAGTTCTTTAGAAAACTTTTAGAGCCATTAGAACGGCTGATTTTGTGTGATGCTCTCCACCGTTGTCCTCTTTTCGTTGTTTTTTCACCAATGCAAACAACTGCCAACTGTGACGTAATCGCTCTTGTCGGAAGCGAAACTAGCTTTGCAAATGACACACAATACATCTGCTCGCAGTGGCGATAGAATATAAACTGATCCAATTTTTGTTAAGAGGTTTCTTTTTACGGGATTTCGTTTGTAGCGTTTTTCACTAATGGGCGGTCCTAACGGCTATAAAAATAACCGCATACAGAATTTTAATGTCGATTATTTCATTTCGGATTTGCATAATTCATTGAAAGAAACTATCAGGGTGCTGTACGGGATTCATTCCTGCCTTTCAGAAGGACCAAATTGTGGAACTCACTACGATATTAAACACTGTTCGGAACATTTTCCTCGAACCATTTGTTGTACAGCAGCAGATATTTTGTTCTTCTCCTAAGAACGCGTTCTGATTGACTGGTGTTGACATGGGTCAAATGAGACAGTTTTTTCAATAGTGTACTATTGAAATACTTCAATGCTTTTGCTATACACGTTCAAGTCGTATTCACGACAAAAATCAAAACTGAAGCAATGAACGCAAGTGAACACGTTATTTTAGACGTCGTCGTTTTTCAAAAACATAATATTTAAATTGTTAATGATTCTGATTAGAAGAAATTTGTCGTGCTTTTCACTGTTTGGCTCTTCAAACGTATATCGTTTGAGAAATTAATTAAAATCGACCAAAAAATTCGTTCATCACACCATTCCATTTAATTCATATTTAAAATTTTCATATTTTGAAACATAACGCCTGAATTTATGTTACAAAGATTACCATCGTAACAGAAATACGCCTGAAGTTATACCCATCAACGTCAAATGCGTTACGCTTAAATTTCAGCGAAATCAGTCCGAGAACTTTTAATCATGATGTATTATCATAACATGTAAATATACTCTTTTACCCAAATCATGATTTGTTTTGCTCATTTCTAGAATCGGAATTTTGCCCGTGTTCCAAATATTGTTAATTATATTTTGGCCTGGAAAGCTTCCTGTTTCTTTTAAAGTTTAACGAAAGACTAGTAATTTCTGAGAAAAGCACGGGATGCCTTTTACGCCAGTGCATCCTAGCAAGCTAATGCAAAATCGATAGCAATGAGTTTCAGGAGTTTTGAATCACTATTTCCTTACAGAGAAAGAAATACAAATTTTCTGATTTGGACAACCTAAATGGTCTGGTATATGACAATTCCGGTCTTAGTTGGAAAACCATTTTTAACTCTGAACTTTTCGTTCTGATTTCCGCTCACCACCACACACATTTCGCACGTTCACGATGAATACTTTTTAATACTATTTTCACCCCATCAAAACTGTTCGCGAGTGGCGTTACGAAGATTGGGATGTGGCTATGGCAATTGATACCAGCCCCGTTCAAGGTGGGTGCAGATGGGATATACGAATGGATGAATTGGAAAGCATTTCTCAGGATTTCTGCACGAATCGATTAGAGTCACGTTCCACCAATATGGAGCCGAACAATGATTCTGTCTTGCTGCAATAGCAATAGTGTCGTTCGAGATCCGGGGATTAGGCATGATGGCAGTTTAGTGAGCTAATGTAGGAACCAAGACGTTCGTGGGAGAGCGATTAAAATCCCGATAGAATCTTTGCTGATGTTGAAAAGAAACTATATGGAAACGTAAAAGTGCATTTTTATTTGCCCACGAACAGTTCTGTTCAATAGGAGCTTTTACACCGACAATGGTTTCCAATTCATTTGAAAGAGCAATAATCAGTCTCACTCCAACGAAACATATGAACACTGGTAGAATCGGCTAATAGATTCATTTTGAAAATATAATTGTTGTGATGGTTAAGTGCTTGCAAATTGCTTTCTGTTTCCAATGGATTATGAATTCGAATTTAGGTCGTTGTTTAACTCCAATCAGCTGTATTTGATTTTCTTTGTTAGCTAGTCTAGCATTAATCTTATATGATTTTGAGTTTAGAGATATAAATACCTGCTGGCTCGAGGAAACACGCTCACATCTTTCAATTATTCTAGAAAATATACAAACAATTTTATTTCAATAAATTTTAGTTTCGTGTGATTGAGAACGTATTTTTGGAAAAAAATTCGAATATTGATTTTCATACAAGGTTCACAAGTTTACAATGCCGTATCAACTGATGCTGCATAAAATATATTTAAGTATATTGCGAACCTAAAGCGCAATTTCGTTGGATGGACCCGCCCTCTTCGAAACGTCATATCTGTTCACTTGACTTCGATCTAAAAACATACTTTTACTTTTACTTACCTAGTTTTGAACCAAATAAGAGCATTTTCGACATGTGATGATTTTCTTGTTAAATCAAAAGATAAAGGCATCAGAACGTCATTGAATTCTTGTTAAGACTTATGGGGATTTTGTACCATCCGACAGAACGTGTGAACGTTTGTTTCAACATTTTAAAAACGTGAAAAGGTATGAATATGAGAAACTACAATCATTATTTACAATTTCGGCAATATTCTATTTCAGCACGATTCCGTTTTAGCAACTTAAGTATTAAATTATGGCATGGGATGATCACGGCATATTTAAAAAAATGACGATGTTTTTAGGTTCAAAGTACCAACACATATTCAGAATTCATTGGTATACTAGAATGTTTATTCATGGTAAAAGCTTGCGTGAGAAAATTTTGGGTTTTTTTTTTATATTATGTGAAGTATAATCGCTCGATTTTGGCTGTCAAAACTGTTTAGTTTTAATACCAGAAAAAGTTTTAATCTAATTGAATAACTGAAAACCTTTTCAGTAATTTTTTATGAAATTCATCAAATTTTAACGAAGTTAAATTGATTCAATGATTTTTCTTCTCATGAAGTCATAATAATAATCATGATTTCATGATATAAATGATCCGAACTATGATCGTTCCATGAAAATTAATCATGGTCGGGAAATGCGTTACTTACGGACCGTTTATAATTCGAAACTCGTAACTGCAGTTTTTTTTCGAGATATCACTTTGAACATTCGGGAAGTGATAATTTATTTATTTATTTATTTATTTATTTATTTATTTATTTATTTATTTATTTATTTATTTATTTATTTATTTATTTATTTATTTATTTATTTATTTATTTATTTATTTATTTATTTATTTATTTATTTATTTATTTACTATTATTGTGTCCATCGGATACAAGATCTAAATGGACAATCAGAGTGGGAAAAACCCATTTGAGTTGAACTGTTCGTTTGTCATTCTCAAACGGACGCAAAACCAATATCTTTTCAAAAACATAAACGAAAGTAATGAAACACAATGTAACTTAAAGCTAGTATCACAAATGTCACTAATAAAATGTCTTAAAAATTCAAATCACAGTGGATCGTTTCAGTTTTTTCGCGAAAGTTCGAATGGAAGCAGTAATCGGTTCATTAAAGCCAAAACGAGTCCTGTGAAATCTCTGCTGAAGCAGTGATGTATTCCGCAGTGTCCTATTCGGTATCCGAAATTTCACTTCAGAGCGTAATTCAGGAGCATCAATTTCCCCATTGATCAGTTTTGCAATTTATAATTCTTGTTGGATTTTTCGGTGCCGATGAAGCGTATCGATTCCTAATAGTTGACATCTATCCTGATATGGGGGCAGATTAGCCAAGGTAAGTTTCGTAATGCCAGACGAACGAATCGTTTTTGAACTCTTTCAATGCGTATGCTTCACGAAAGTTGATAAGGAATACAAACTACTGAAACATTCTCTAGAATAGGCCGGACAAGTGAACAATACAAAGCTTTCAAACAGTGAGGATCTCTAAAATCCTTGGCGATTTTACTGATAAAGCCCAATTGACGTGATGCTTTTGAGATGATCTGTGATCGTTGTAAATCAAATGATAATTTTTCATCTAGCAGTATTCCCAAATCGCGAACCTGGGTTACTCTAGTCAAGACTGAGCCATCGATGCGATAGTCAAATTTAACAGGTCTCAGGGTACGGTGAAACGTGATCACCTGACATTTTGCGACGTTGATTATAAGTTTGTTTCGATTACACCAATCTACGAACGATTCAAGTGCATTTTGATGGATTGTGTAATAGTTTAATGAAAATATTTACTTGATTCTAAGAAATATTCATTTATAGAAACGTATTGAGTTCTTCAGCCATCAAAAGCCATTAAAATGCGGTTGTTCCAATCAAAACCAAAGTTAAAATGAGCGGAAAACGTCTTGCCTAAAACCTCCGAGAGCTAGCGTACCGTGGTTTTTTAACAAAATTATTTGCAAGATTTAGGATACAAAATAGTTTTTTAATTCACTCTTTTTTTTAGCAGTTCGTTTGAGTGAATTCTCAAATATGAAATCAAACCCAGTACAATGCGCACCAAACTGCTTATAGAACACGTTTTATCAAGCATTGCTCTTTTGAATCGAATAAATAAAATTCCAGACAATACAGATTTTTCTAATTTTAAAAAAAAACGATATTATGTGTTAAAAACAGGGTTTGGAATATTCATTCACCAGTGAATGAATATATAGTTTCCATTGCATTGTTAGCGAACAATTCCACCGCTCACAAGGAGGACGTCTTTCCAGCCAAAAAGAACCACACCAACAAAACGCTAGTGGAAGCAAATATATTCCACATATGCCCAGATGGTATAGTGTGCTGGTATTAGAGTCTTCATGAAGCACAGAAGCCGTGAATATAGTTTGCTCTCTCGAGGTCCTGAACGTAGTTCTTCTCACAAACAATTCATTGCAAGCTTACGATCTTCACGGGGCTAGTAAGTGATGAAGATTATATATTCAGTTTTCGCTAACAGGCTGGTGACTGGCTCTCCGACGCGAACGGCTGTTAATGATGACTTTATGCCACGAAAACTGTTGCATATCACTTATTCAACTCGTGTCAAGTTAGTAGAGGGTAACAATTCTTAGTTATACTTGAATATTATAAACAGAAGTAACAGGAGCGAAGCAATACGCAATGGCGATCTTGTGATCTCACCAAATACTGCAAACAAGCAAACGCTTCGTTTCTGGCTGTTAGAGAGAAACTAGCTCCTGCACTCTTGTTACTTGTGTAAATCAAATTCCTGCTGAATAGTGTTTAATTGGGTTTAATCGTAGTAGTGCATGATAGGTAATCAACCAGTAGGATAAAAAATAAGTCTTTTGATCAGTATTCCGCGTTGAACATTTTTTCATTGAATTTTCATTGTGTATTGCTATGAGCTTCGAGAGCTATAAGAAACACATGTCCCCATTACAGCAAAACCTTTATTCTAATAAACGCTCTAGCGGTGGCAGTGCACACCTGTATGTGCAATTCTGTATAAACAAATGTGAATCGCGTTCGGACCTCGAAGAAACATGCGACAGTTAAGAGCCAGTCATCAGTCTGCTAGCGAAAACTGAATATTTAATCTTCATCACTATCTTGCACCGTGAAGCTAATTTGCTTGCAGTGAATTATGGGGCTAGAGCTTCTCTCTTACCGAGAGAAGGAGAAACAGTAGTAGAGGTGAATATTGTTCACTCTCTTCTATTCTCGTGCATGGACAGCCACTTCAATAAAGCAACAAGGCTCACGCTTCCTCAAAAGCGACATGATTCATAAAGCAGGTATATTCATGAATATCATACGCCGTGAAGCATGTATACTCATCTTCACTGCTTCATCCATCCGAACCCTGGTTAAAAATACCCTCATCATGTCTTTAAGAACGAAAATTCTTCTCACTAACCCCTGAAAGAAGTAAATTTTGACGTTCATCATATCATTTCGTTTCAATCGCATTATTCTTTTTTTTCATATTTTAGAACGATGCACCTGAATTTATGCTGCAAAGAAAGCCATTGTTGCATCAATACGCTTGGCAATATACCCATCAATGAAAGATACGTTACACTTAAATTTCAGCGAAATAAATCCAAATAGTTCATAATTCGAGAAATTGTGACATTTTGGAGCACTCATTCTTTTCACAAATAGCTTGACCGATGTTTACAAATTTAGATTCAAATCGAAGGTTTTTTGGTCGCATACAGAAGACGCATTTTATTTGAATCTGGTTTCCGGTTCCGGAATTGCTAGGTGATATGTGTCAAAAAGTAAAAACTATGTACTAACTTTTCATAGAAATGACTGAACCGACACAATATTAGACTCAAACGAAAGGTCTTAGAATCCAAGAGAAAATTTCAGAATTTCATCCTGCTGGTTCCGGAATTAGGGTTTCTGTTTTTAGTGTTTTTTCCATAAGCAGCCCTATAAGGAAACGCGAATTCCATAAAATTTTTAAAGCTTGTTAGTTGATGACCAAACAAAACCGCTTCTGTTATACCGGTTCCCTGTTTCTGGTTCCAAAAGCTCGTCGATTTCTCGGAGATGGCAAAACTAATTTTCACAAGCTTAAGTCGATTCAAAGGCTTTGTAGTTTCGTAAATGGCTGCTACATCTTATCCGGATCTCATTTTCGGTTCCTGTATTATAGGGTGATGAGTGTTAAATATTTCAAGTCGTTGTTGAAAGTTTACTTCGGTCATACCAGTTTCGGGCACCTGTTTCGGGAATGCAGGAATCAGTGGTAAAATAGTCTAAAATAGATTTTGCATGAATTTCTCACATTGATTTTCTCACATTATGAGGAAGGAATCATGAAATCGCTAGATTGATTAACATAGTTTTTTCTACTAGAAAAGTAATTCAATTGTTCAACATGTCTACACCACTTTTATACTAGGATTCTACTTATGTCGTTTTTCATTGGAAATACTCATGGAGTGTTCTGCTCGACTCGTGCACTATCCGTACAGTCGAGCAACAAAAACAGGGGCACTGTATTTCATTGATCTGCACCGCACGAAATAAATGCACTTTTGGGGCAATTCGCGGGTAACTATTTTGCACCCATTTTCTGTGCCGAGCAGCAAGCGTGCAAACCAAAACTCTACAAAACCGTTTCATTGATTAAATTTCAGGGCAAAACACTGGCACCGAGCGAGTGGAATCAATGAAAAACGACATTAGTCTCATAATCCCCTTAGTCTCAACGATGACCTCAGCTTTGTTTCTAAATCTGAGATCGGAAAATAGTCGCTGGAGGCAAAATGTGGCGAAATGAGGTGCAAATTTTTATAAGACTTAATTTTATCCAGTTGGCAGACCTTTTAGTTAGTCGATATATAAATCTACTTTGGGACTACTAGTCTCTGGTTTCCGCTTCCGAACGAACCGGTAATAGTGAAGCAAAGCTGCAGAAACGGAACTCATTTCGATTTCTCATCAACAGTTGTATCGATTTCTACAAATCATGATTCAAATCAAAGCTCTCACTGGCCTTAAAGATGCTGTGTAATTTCATCCAGATCTGACTTCCGGTTCCTGAACTACAGGACGATGAGTGTCAAAACTTTTAATCTATCATACAAAATGTTGCAAAACCGGTACGCATCGGTACGTGCTGGTACGGAAGAAGAAAACGCCCCCGCCTAACACACAGCGTGCTTTGTTCAATTTTGTATAGCGTGCAAGGTTGCCACATTTAGATCTATATTACCTAGACATAACTGTTTACAAATTGAACAGATAAGAACATGTGATGTTCTTATTCATCATTGACGATACTTCCAGAGCAGTATTCAGGGACCAGTATATCCCAACAGTTCGTATAGCGATGAATTAATGCGGCGTATAGGTAAATTGGAATAGTTTTGCACCCAACTTTGAAGATTTTTTTTGGTATCGTCATCTTCTATGAGTGTTTGAATTATAAAAACTCATCACCCTGTAATTCCAGAATCAGAAATCGGAATCGGATAAAACTCACCAATTTTTTATAGGACCATAAGTGTCTTAAATTGAATTTTTTTTCTTAAATTCGTTTTGGTCTTCTCTGAGAAAATGGCCTGTTTTTGATTTGATGATTATTTTCAGAGTTATGCAAACTTTGTATTGACAACAATTGACCTTGAAAACTAAATGTAGTAGATTAGATACCTTATTGTAATACCAATCAAACAAGCCATAGATTATAAGAATCCGTTATTTTTTCACGGAGATATCAATATTTTGGGGTAGTTGATTTTCGGCCATATCTCAATAGTAGTGATTTTGAACGAAGCACGATGAAATGACGCTTGGAATAAACCTCAGACACAATTTTGAAAAGATTGAATACAGTACGTTTCAGCATAGCTTTCGTCTCGATTTGTTTTTAGCACGGTTCCTTTTTAGCAAACATAATTGTTAATTGTTCGACTGTGGCGTGTTAAATCTTATATTGGAAATTCTGCATTTTTTTTAATTCAATGTGACAAACCATACATTTTTTAAACTAAATCAATTCTGATTGTCTTCAACTACAACCACCAAAAAAAAAAACGAATTTATCATATCTCTCAAATCCATTAGCAGACAAACGAATATTGATGTAGAAAACGGATCAGGGTCATTTCGCCGAAAGCCATTTCGCCGAAAGCCATTTCGTCGAATGGGTCACTCCTCCGAATGCCATTTCGCCGAATCCTGAAAACGTATTGAAATCGTAATTAGAATTGATTTAAATTAAAGGCAAACGAAAGATGATAGCGTTAACGCCCGTTTTGTTGACCTGCCATTGTAGTTCCCAAGAAAACTTGTTGACTATTAGCTAATAAGCATCAAAGCAAATGCATAGGTGTATCTACCAGGCAAATGTAGGTGGTATTTTCCATTTGTTAAGTGAAAATGAAAAAATATCTAATGCGGCTACGCCACATCGTTTTGGTTCATGTGCTGTCCGACCTCGCTACCGCTCGTTCGGACCTATCAAAAGCAAAGAAACCTAGTTTTGAGTAAACCGGGTAAACGAGGCGGTTACAGGTTTGTATGCAAGAGGCCGCCGCTTCCGACGGCGGGTCGGCGAAATGGAATTCGGCGAAACGACTTTCGGCGATATGGCTTTCGGCGATATGACCCGCTCCCGTAGAAAACATGTGTATTGACAAAAAAAGGTATCACCTCACTGTCAGGTGGATGAAGCAAGTTTTTATTCTTCATTCCGGGCCGTTTTTTTTCTCAACTTTTTCTATCAACCGATCCGATCATGCTTTGTAATACTTACTATTGACCGTTTTACCCTTTTCGTGGCAATCAATTTACAAAATCCGTCTGTATCCCAAAAACCCAAGGCCATAACTTTGCCTGCCGATTTTTGAGTCATGGGTCGAATTTTGTCAGCTGTCGTTCAATCGCCGGACTGTCAATTCGATTCAGGGGTATAATGATGGATCCATGTTGCATTCGTTGTAACATATCGACGCAAGAACTTCGTTTAATTACGCTTAAACATTGAACCAGCGATACGTGACTGTTTTTGATCATTATTATTATTATTAATATCATTTATTTTACCCCAGCTTTAATTTTTTGGTCGTTAACCGGGGGGAACTGTTTTTGTTCAGTTGTGAGAAAACGTAGCATCTACTTTGCAAACATTTTTTTGACACAGGACTACGTCTTTCTTTACTGTGCTCACCTGGGTGCATTTAATTTTTTTTTTTTCATTTGAGGTGTGAGTTTCGCTTTAAACAAAAGTGTTTGTATCATCAAACTTCTGGTTGTTTGCATTGGAGGAAAAGAAAACGAACAGTGGAAAACGTTGAGGAACATTATACAAAATTCACCGTTCTAATCGCTCTAAATCTTATCTAAAGAACTATTAAGGTTACTTTCTTTGCAAATCAAAGGTAAAAACCATCAGTTTAGTGTAAATCTAGAATAATTTGATTAGTTTAGGGCATTCTCCGCTGTGCGAAATTCGTTCGAGAAAAATGCTCCGAACAGTGTTTAATATCGAACAGTGTAGAATATCGTAATATCTTTCAATGAAGTGTGCAAATCCGAAATGAAATAATCGACATCAAACTACAAACGAAGTAACGTAAAAAAATGTCCTTACCAAAATGGGGTCAGTTTGGAATTAATCGACAATGCGAACAGATGTCTTCGCAATGCCAGTTTCGCTTCAAACAAGAGCGATTGCGTTATAAAGCGTCTGGTCATTTGCATTGGAGGAAAAGAAAACGAATAGTGGTCAACGATGTAAAACATTATACAAAAGCAATCGTTCAAATGGTTCTAAATGTTATCTAAAGAACTATTAATACTACTTTCCTCGCAAATCGAAGGTAAAAATAATTAGTTTAGTGCAAATCTAGCATAGCAGGTTGTGGCTGTGCGAAATTCGCACCAAACGAATGCAAACAAAGCCAGCATACGGCATTTCAATATCATTGAAAATACCACCTTCTGAAAGCCTGAAATAAGTCCCGCAATTACATCATTCAGCTGCTGGTAATTTACGTGCGAATAATAGAAATAATACATTAAATAGCCCCGCAAAATGAAAAATGGTAATCCGAAATGAAGTATTCAACCTACTATACGATGGTTTTTTTTTTGTAGCCGTTAGAACCACTCTTTTGAACTTTTGATTTCTTATGTTCATCGTTCGCTTTGTTCGCAGTGAGACTTTCGCTTCAAACAAGTGCGGAAAATTAATCAGAGTATGAACACAACAAAGAACACAAATCGACAGTTCTAAGGGTCATAAATGAGAGTTTTATAAACCGCAATTATGGTCAAATCATTTAGTTCCTAACCATTTTCAAAGTATCTACATAAAATCAAGCAGAGTTAATTGGATTTCCTCAAATATATTAATTTGATTTTATGAAATCGATTCTCAATCAGAATAAGTATCGTTACTAATACATACAAAATCCAACTTCACGACTCCGTGCGGAACGTTAGCGCAGTAGAGAAGGGCACACAAGTAAATTGCAGATTTACTTTGTGCGCCGTTCGCCAAACGAGAGGCAACCGATTTGTACGGAATTTTGCTCGTGGAAATAATTGTCAACAGTGTTGAAAGTTGTAGAAATGGTAACCTTCGGTTCGTTTCAGAATCCAAAGCATATTACATTTAGATCTAATTAAATTTTACATGAAATGGATGAATTATTAGTAGAACAATGTACTAAAATAAATGTGCATTTTTAAAGTGATCTGTTCTCTGATTACCTGCTACAAGTTTTTTCAACTCCACTTTCCGATTATCCATAACGATGGAACGAACTTTTGAGTCGATTTGCGGAACAACAGCCTCATTTAGACGTGCATCATCGGTGTTTGCACGATCCCGCTCAAATTCAGCACACGGGTCAAAAATGGTTGATTTGATTGATAATGCTTATCAAGCCACCAGCGTAACTGAAAATATGATAACTAATCCACCAATGAACCGAATGCTGTCAGATGTCATCTGAATAAAATCTCTGTAGAACGCTAGTTTGATATTTATTTAGTGACGCGGTCTTACAGGGGCACTCCACAGTGCATCTGAAATATGATATTTCTACTGATAATACGAATCCTTCATTGTCCACTATATAATCATATATACTATAATTTTTAATCAAGAATTTATCAGGCCACGTCAGGCTTGTAGTTGTGATGCGATTGACAAGCTCGGTACACGATATTATATCCTGTTTTAACACCGATCGAAAGAAAAAATAAGCGAATTCAATTCTAATTTTACGCTTTTCCTTCTATTATGACATTCATTTCATATAATTGAATTGTTGGATCATAGTTTTTTCAATTATTTGTTGAAAAAGCTCGCCAACATCCGCCCCATTCGCAAATAGAAATGGCACACCCAAATCTATAGAAATACCATAGAACCTACTTATTGGACCGATGATAAGGCGAGGAAAGCGTATTCATACTACTGAAGTGCCGAAGTCCACAAACGGGTGAAGGACACTTTTATCCTCCATTCCCATGTCCCTCCCATTCAGACTGAATAGCTCACCCGTTGATGATGGAGACAACGCGCACGCATACACAGCGATGAGTACACTACGATAAGTGTTGACCGCTAAGTATACCTACCTAATCACACAAATACTCCTTCACTGTAGGATATTCGTTCATTGTCGAAGGGTAACGACTCGGCAGGGTATAGAATTGCTCGTATGTCGTTAACCCTGTCTCACAAAAAAGTTGATTTATTAACTCAAGTGTAGCGGGATTATGAGTCCCGAAAGATATTGGAGACTGGTGACAGACACCCAACATTATTTATTACAGGACGGAAGTTCTTTAACCGGAGTCGACCTACTCTATTTGCTGGTGCCAATATATTGAAGACTGATTATAGCTGCTGCAATGTTAAAGACTAGACAGAGTTCATGTACATATCAATAATCAAATTACCAATTACGTTTCACGTATCAAAACCCGGATCATTTCAAACAACAACCGCAAGTAAATAGTAAAATAGTAGCCACCTAGGAATTAGAATTTATCACTACTCCATCATACTGGATGAATGTGTAGAAAATCGATTCGCTTTGTTAGCTCCACACCCCTAAGGAAAAATTGCATTGTTTTATTCCAGAGAAATACCGACCACAGCGGGAGCAGTGCGTCGGCACATTCCTGCTTAGAATTCCGACAGGCACTCTTCCGCTTTTGCTATTCTTGAAGGAAGTCTCGACTGATTCGATCTGGAACGTGACAAAGGTTCTTGTTTGTTTTGGAAGATTTCCAATCGTTTCTGCTATTTATTACCTTGGTAAATACAACCAATCAGCTATCTGGCAGAGTTTTGCCAAAGCGGAATTAATTCGCAGGAAAAAAAATAATATCGAACACACCCTCGAGCCCATGTTATATTTGAATTCCACATCGATATGGCACCATCGCTTCCAGGAAGATAGACAAGAAAAGGCGATGGAAACACATCGCGGGAACAAGGGAAAATACATAATTCTATTTGATCCAATCATTGTGTTAAGTCGACATTTTTGTTTGTGCGTCGTCAAAAACGTTCGAATTGTACGCTGAGGTTGATATAACAGCAGTAAAATTTGATTGAGTAATGTGAACATCTTTCATAATTGTGATTTACCCATTGTAAACTTTTCAGTATTTAAGATTTTTTTGTTACCACAATGCACATAATTTATGTCGTTTTCCGGTCCCTCCCGAAATCAGACACCTGGCTTTATACATACTGTTTACTCATTTATTGTTTATACATATTAACTTAAAAGCAAAAAAATGCTTTTGGCCTTCTTTGGATGGCGAAAAGGTAAACAAAACCAAACTAAAGATATGATACGAGGTTATGACTCTAGTGCTCCTTTAGATTGCACCGTAAAATTGTGGTTTTAAGAGTATCGTGGTGATTGAGCTCGCAGCGGTAGGGTCTCCGATGCGCTTACAAAGCATGGGGTCAAAATTACATGAAACGGTGCTGGATGACTTGGAAGGAACTCGGCGAACGACCAAAATGGTTAAAGCCGGGGTAAAATAAAAGATATAAAAAAAACTTGGAAGGATAGGTGGGCAGGCTAACCACAAGGATTAGTACTGAGCGCACTTACCATCAGTGCGGTAAAACTTCATTTCAATCGAATATTTTTTGCTGAGAATGAATTTTATGGTCGCTGACTGTCAGTCAGCATATCCCTTTTCATTCATTTTACTTTTCTTGTCGAAGCTCCCAGAATTCATCGTCAATTGAATAACCGTACCTAGTCACTTGAAGCTTTGCTTGCTCAGCTTGTAGTGTCAAGTAGTCTAAATGTTTCATTGTCTTCCCTGTCTTCACTGTGGGTAGTGAGCAAGCGCGAATGAATAGGCATAAACATCAACTCGATAACACAAAACTCTCTCCGACCATAATGATAAATAGAGGGTGGCAATTCTCATTTGAGTTTTCAATTATCATCAGCAAGTTAAATTCGACGATTTCAACTGTTGTTGTTGAGATGTGTTTCGAAATATTAAAAATGAAAACTGAAGAAGGGAACTATTATTTTTTGTTTATTTTGTAAGGGAGAGTGTTCGGTTACCGGCACCCTTTTCTTTTTAGCTCATAACTTCTAACTTAGTGCAGCTAAAGTCCCTGACTAACAACTGATTAAGAAACTAAGTTGATTCATTGAAAAAAAAATGTTATCAATTTAGTAAAGCGATAAATTTTGGCCATTTTAAAAAAGGATAATTTTGGCCCAAGAAATTTCACTAAAAATGGAAAAATGTAAGTAAAGACTGTAGCCATTCAAAGAAAAAAACAGAATTTATTCTTTTTCAAAGTGTTTTTGACAAAAGTCTTCATTGCCGGATTGTGGCTTCACCTTGGCTCTCTTGGTCGAATATTTGGATGGTGGCGCCTTTGGTATTCATTTGGCCGGTCTTCAACGTTTTATCTTAGCCGGACCATCTGCTGTATGAGCAGCTAGATGTTTGTCCCGACAGCAGCCTGCATATCACTGACAATTTTTCACGATTTGTCGAAAAAAATGGGGTGGCGGTAACCGAACTCCTTGGGATGCCGGTTACCGAAATTGGTAGACATTTTGAAAATAACAAAAAAATCTTCCGGTATTAAATCACTAAATTGATCTATTTCACCTCATAAATATTCAATCCACTCACCTTTCCGATTGATGCTCTTCAATTCATGATACTCTAAAAGAAGTCAGAAAAAACTTTTGTGTTGATATTCACGTAATTGAGAGTTATTTTAAACGCAGCAAAAAGTAGAAGTGACTGTTTGTTTCGCAATTCGGCACAAAAAGAACGTGTTGCTATTACACACACATGACATTTGTCGGATTGACGCTATCTGCTTTCTGTCAAAAATTACGGTGGGGTGCCGGCAACCGAACACCTTCCCCTAATTGATGTCTATCATGTCTGGTTTACCTTTCACCCATTATCTTGAACTAATTCGAATATTTACATGAACCTCACTTGAAGGCCGCTCTCTCATCGAATTGTAAGAGATATTTTGTTACTTCAAGAGATAAACTGAAGGTGGTTAAACTGAGCTTCGATAGAGAAAGAAACGAATGAAGGTCGGGATGATGCCCATCCGGTGAGAATGCGAAGGGTGTGTGTTAGAATGTGAAGTTTACTGCAGTAGAGTGTTCCTCAGTTTGTGCATACATTCGATTTCAATTGGATTGAATGAAGTTTCACAGCACTGCATTCCATAGTTTAAGTAAGATTCTGCAGGACTAAAAAGACGAACGCGAGCGCACTTCGGAAGCTGACGCAAACTTGGTTTGACTTTTGGTGTAGGTTGGTAATTGATGACGAAACCTGGATTCATTATTACACGCTACAGATCAGAATGACCATCCGGCAATGTGCTGAAGCTGGCACGAGTGCTGCGAAACGGCCTAGGGATGCTCAATAAGACAGGTCGAACGTCAGTTTTCTTGAATTGTCATGGCATACTTTTCATGAACTACCTTGAAAAACGAGAATTTAAACATAGTATTAGTATGCATTATTGGAGCGATTGAATACCTAATTCAATTGCTTCCTCATCCACCTTATTCATCCTTTTGGCATCCTTGAACTTTCACGATCTTGATGGCTTACAAATAAGTGTAAGGAGGTAAGAAGACTTTCTGTTCCTCACGAGTCCAAACAAGGGAGGCATCTTGGACTACTCATGTTCATGCTATTCTTGAATTGTCTTTGCAGGGAATTCTAAAAATATTTCGCAAATATATATGGATTGTGGTGGTCTTCAAATGAATATTGAGAGGGATTTATACATGTGTAACCGAAACGGCATACAAATTGTTTTTGTTGCAGCGAAAGCTTATGCAGTTGGTACTCATCACACGCAAAACTCAAGAGTTTATTGATGTGTATTTTCTCTAGAATGTTAATATTTCACTAGTACGCAGTATTCTGGAATACGGAATTGCAATTTGGTCCTTGTATCACAATGTTCACATCGATCGGTACCAAAGTCAAAAGTGTTTCGTCCTATTTGATCTTCGAAGATCTTTGGATTGTCACTTGTCAAACTACGTGCGGCCCGGTAGAAGTTCGCTCTAGACAAGTAGCTCTAGTGCAGGCCCGTGCAGGTGGTACCCCTATAGGTTGCCAAAAAACGCTTTACCTATAGAGTAAGCTCAGAATTACCGTAATTTTAAACACTTCTCATTAGGTGATTTGCAGATGGAATTACATTATTTGTCGATGAACATTAGATTAGGTTCTAACTGTAAATGACAGATTCCTTCATTTATTATGATAGTCTGAGCAATTCCATAAATCCATCTTCAAATCACCTAGTTAGAAGCGTTTAAGTTCAATTGCTAAGTTACGAGATTTTCAATACTGTTGAATGTAACTGAACAGTCCTATACTCCCAAACAAGGTCCCTGAATTTCATTTGGATTCAACATCTGATTGAGTAACTACGGGATTATATGAGTAACGAAATTGAAATAACGTCACTCATTTTCCCCGGAGATGGCTTAACCGCTTTCCTCTCTCTAAGATTCAAACGAATGGCCTTAAAATCCCAAACAACCTATTTTTTGTTTTTTAATCAGATCCGACTTCCGGTTCTGAAGAAACAGGGAGGGCGGTGAGTGTAAAAATTTGAATTTCATATAAATTAATCGGGTTTGCAAACTTTGATAGTCCAGATAAACTTTTATATGGTTCATTTATACCCGGCTTTAACCTTTTGGTTGTTCGCCATAAATAACCTTATTTCAATTTCTTATTCGAAACGTACTATAATTTTTCAAAGATGGCTACACTGATTTTCAAAAATGTTGCATCAAATGAATTCAATTTTACAATCCCTTAGGTGAAATTAACTTACTTCGCCTACACCGATTTCGGAATACCGTTTTTCTCTTCGATTTTTGAAAGAAACCAAGAGATTGTTTATGCATAACATACAGAATAAAAAAGTGCTTGGATTGCGTAGGTCATCCTTAAGAAAACGAAGTGGGTTCTCTATTATATGCACTTCCGGCACCGGAACCCGAGAACCAAAATAATCAAAGTCGGTTCGTACGGCCACCAGCTGTTCAATTGACCCTAAGATTGAGAATAACGGTTTAGAGTCAAGTTTATAACATTTTTTACGGTTTTGTTCCGCCAGTTTAAGTGACGGTGTACAATATTGAACACACTTTACCCTATAACTCCGGAACCGGAAGTCGGATCCGGATGAAATTCAGGAATTCCGTATGGGACCACGAGACCTTTCATTTGAATCTAAGTTTGTCGAAATCGGTTCAGTCATCTCCGAGAAAACCTAGTGAGATTATTTGAAACATACACACACAGACATTGCTCAGCTCGATGAACTGAGTCGAATGGTATATGACACTTGGCCCTTCGGGCCAATTTGTACTAGTCGGTTTTTCAAGTGATTGCATAACCTTTCTATATGAGAAAGGCAAAAAAATAAATAAAAAAATCTGTTTTCGAGTTATGGGGTAATATTTGGAAATTAAGGAAAGAATATGCACTTAATTTTTTCGGAAACGGCTTTCCACAAACTAAGATTCCAGTGAAAGGTTGTATAGTTCTTTAAAATTTCTAGAACTTTTCATCCGGTTCCGGAACTGAAGCGCGATAAGTGGGAAAATGTTCAATTTCATTAATATTCTGGCCAAAACGCCCCCCCCCCTTCCTTTTTTAAGTATTCAAAACTTTTCTACACCAAAGTTTTATCACTAACACTATCTTTTGCTTTTCTCATATAGAAGGGTAATGCAATCACCGTGAAAACCGACCTTTGAATAGAGGCCCGGAGGGCCGAGTGTCATATACCATTCGACTCAGTTCGTCGAGTACGCAAAACGTCTGTATGTGTGTATGTGTGTGTGTATATGTGTGCACATACATGTATTTTTTTGCACTCACTTTTCTCAGAAATGGCTGAACCGATTTTCATGAAGTTAAATTCAAATGAAAAGTCTTGTAACCCCACACAAAGTTCCTGAATTTTATTCGAATCCGACTTCCGGTTCCGTAATTACAGGGTGATATGCGCAAAAAAATTAAATTAAGTGCACTTACTTTTCTCAGAGACGGCCGAACCGATTCCCACAAACTTAGATTCAAATGAAAGGTAAAATTGTCCTTTATAAATTTTCTGAGTTTTATTTTGATCCGACTTCCGGAATTACAGTGTGATTAGTGTAAAATTTCTAATATTTCTAATTATTTCCTCACTTTTCTCAGAGATGGCGTGTCCGATTTCAACAAACTTAGATTCAAATGAAAGGTCTCATACAAAACTTCCAAATTTCATCCGGATCCGACTTCCGGTTCCGGAATTAAAGGATGAAGTGTGTTTAAAATTTAATACCGTCACTTGAAGCGGCGAAACAAAACACGTAAAACAATTTCTAAACTGGCCTCGAAACTATTCCAATCGGTAGCTATTTTGAATAGACAACCAAACAACCCGATTCCGGCTATGCTGGCTCTCGGTTGCTGATTCCGGAAGCACTGGAAATAAAAAGTAAAATAATTTCGAAACTTGTCTAAAAACTATTCCAATCGGTAGTCATGGTCAGTAGACGGCCAAACATTAATTTGGCTTTCCTTGTTCTTGGGTTTTTGATTAATGACCGAAGATTGTAGCCATAGACTCAAAAATGTATCCCAGTCACATTCTCGAACCAACTTCGCTTATACCGGTTCCCAGATTCCGGTTTCGGAAGTACCTCTTTTCGTTTCCTCAGAGATGGCCTAACCGACCTGAGTACTGTTTCACTCTGTTGGTTATACTAGTTTATGGACAGACCTTTTTGTTTTTTTAAGAATCAAAGAAAATGATATGATATGAGAAAGGCATCATTACACAACTAGGTGGACTAGAACAGGTTTTTGTAAGATTTGTCTGCTATGCAAGCTTGGCAGTTGTGGTGTGCTGGAAAATATGATTATGATTGAATCTCCGGAACCAGAAATCACAGCCATTTGTTCTTGCAACTTGATCAATGACTCAATAGTAACCTTCTAACGAGCCTAAGTTAGTTGTAATCGGTTCAGCCATCTTCGATCAAATTGAGCGCGACAAAAAAAATCGTTGAAAGGTGCACACTCACACTAACACACACAAAAGTCATTTTTCAATGTCATCGAGCTGGGTCGAATGCTATTAAATTGGTGGGTCTCCGAGTTTTCGTTCGAAAGTCGGTTTTTCCAGTAACTTTATTACCTTTCTATAGAGCAAGGCAAAACATAATTTTGGGCGAATCATTGCTCGACGAGTCAGCAAGTTCAGATTATATAAATTTATCCTGACATCTATAAAGAAATTTAACAATAACTTTTAAGCAGAGCGAAACCAGTTCCGTGGTATTCAAAACCTTAGACATTTTTCTGTCTGTGCAACATTCATACGTTCTTTTCGATTGTGATTTACGAAACGAAGTTTCCCCTTGAAGTGTTTTTTTCCACGGTTGCTTCTAGCAACGGCAGACAAATAAGCACTCACCGCCGCAACCGCTAGAATCGGAATAGAATTGCAATCATATCTAACCTACATTTTTCTTCATTTCACAATATTCATTGCTTTCTTCCGGTTTTCTTTTTTATCACTCTCCCCCACCACCAGAGCCGTGACGTCGCCGAAGCGTCGTTCAAACCAGCACCATTCCAGCAGCGATGGCAGCGGCGGGTCGGCGTCCGGCGGGGGACGCCTTGGCAGCCATCAGCAAAGGTCGGCTCAGAATCGGCGTAAATCGCATTCGTCGTCGGTGACGGCACTATCCAATGGCAATAGCAGCAAGCAGAATACGTTATGAATATGCATTCACCGATCTTCCGCTCTTCATTCCTGGCATCTTGGCGGTAACGACGGGTCCGACGCCGGCCCTGCCATGCTCCCCGTCACGATGGCAATGGCAAGGACGAATTGCAGCAGTGGAAAACGTTATAAACCCGAACCACTGCATCCGAGCAGTGCTGGCTGCCTTGGAGGTGGGTGTGAAACGATTTCGGGAGTAACGATCATGATGACGATGCTGATTATGACGACGATGATAGTGGCGATGTTAACTTTGTACAAAAGCAGATGGCACTTTATACAGGATTTCATTGTCGTCGCGGGGGCGGTGGTTGTAAGGTACATAGATTGGGTGACAAAAGGACCCGTTGCGTTTCGATCGGTGCTGCCGGGTTTGCTTCTGAATAAAAGCAGTCTGTCATTACACGAATATTTATATCTAATCTTAAGAGGTTGTGTGCTGTGAATATTAAATTTTTTTGTAGCGCACTTAAGACGAGGAGCTCCTTTTTACGGGAGGAAATCGAATGAAAGAATAAGCTGGAACAGGTTGACGAAGCAATGCTCAACGCAGAATTGAGCGACGACTGAAATTATATCGTTATATGTTTGATATCGGACGGAGGAACGTGCAGCTAGTACCCGGTTCACATGCAATCATTTTCCACCAGTCTTCGACATGCAGTGATTGATAGATATGGTCGTTTTTTTTTGTTAGCCTTTTTTATGAGATGCATTAAAACTCAAGCAGAATTTGCAAGCGCAGTCTTCTGTAAAGAGGATAAAAATGTCTAAAACATTTCATCGTATTGTGTTAATGATACCATATTTTGGGTGTTTAGACTTTGATTATAAAGAAGATCTCTAATTTGTAACAGTGACAGTAGCGGAATCAGTTTAGTAACAGTAATTTAACTGTAACAGAACAAGCTAAAAGTATCGCATTTACAGTTGAGTACATAGGCACTCCAATGCCGCACTCCAATCCTATGTTAATCAATTTTAGTATTTCGTTATCAAAATCCTTTTTTCATCAAAATGGTAACTAATTGATCTGTCTATCACCAACGACTACTTTTTGCCATCTTTCTGGTAGTACACGGATATCGCGTCAATTTCCTGGTCATTGGAAGAAATGCACGAATTACTGCAATTTAAATTATGCCTCACTTGAGATGATGTCAGTAGATGCCATAGAAGAGCTTAATTGACAGTTAATTTTCGTTGGGCTCTATTTCCATATTCATTTTCGAGTCAATTTGTGACTTTTTCATAAGTGTAGCATGGATTAGAAACGATGGTACACTGAAGGAGTGAAGTCTATAGAACACAGGTTCCTTGGGATTTCCCATTTTGCGGACTTTCCACTGGATAAGCTGATCGGAGTAAATCATTGAATTTATGCTGATCAGTTTATCTATTGGAAAGTCCGCAAAATGGAAAGTCGTAAGGAACTCGTCGTGTTCCCGCGATTTTACTTCTTGCTGGTGGTGCAAATGTAATTTTGGAAATAAACTAGGAAAAATATACATCTTTTTGTGGTCGAGTTGACGCAGTCTCGAACGCGATTTTTCTGGTTTAAAATTAATTTCATTCATCAACGTAATCTCTATCAAGAGCAACGCAATCATTCCAGCACCACTCTAACATTTAAATACCACTTTTGTAGAACGATTTATCTTTTGCCTCAAAACAGGCCTTAGTTTCACCGATAACCTCTTCATTCGTGCGAAATTTCTTACCGCCGAACATTTTCTCAGGTCTGCGAAAAGCCAGTAGTCGCTGGGAGCCAAATCTGGTGAATACGGTGGATGTGGGAGCAATTCGAAGTTCAATTCATTTAGTTTTGCCATTGTTATGGTTGACTTGTAACACAGTGCGTTGTCTGAAACAAAATTTCATTCTTTGCTATATGCGGTCATTTTTTTGCGATTTTACGCTCCAATAATGCTATAGAATATTCACTGTTAATGGTATTTCCTTTCTCAAGATAGTCTATAAATAGTACACCACGTACATCTCAAAATACCGAGGCCATAACCTTTCCGGCCGATCGTTGAGCTTTCGGACACTTTGGACGATGTTCACCAGTTGCTGTCCACTTAGATGACGATCGTTTTCCTTCCGGAGTGAAGTGATGAATCCATGTTTCATCCATTGTCACATATCGATCCGAAAATTTCGCTTTGTTACGTTTAAACATGGCCAAACACTGCTCAGAATCATCAACACGTTCTCGATTTTGGTCAACAGTGAGCAAACGCAGCACTCACTTTGGACAGAGCTTTCTCATAGTCAAATGCTCATACAATATAAAGCCAACACGTTCTTTTGATATTTTCGCGATGTCAGCTAACTTACGCAACTTCACTTTTCGATCATTCAAAACGATTTTGTGGATTTGTTTATGTTTTCTGCATCATCGGTGTCTCTACGACCACGTTTGAAGTCAGCAACCCAACGTTTTATTATTGTTCCTGGTGTAGCGGAGTCTCCATAACACTTTTCATGCCATTGCTTCGCTTGAACGGTATTTTTTCCCATCAAGAAGTAGTGTAAAATTAAATCCCGAAATTGTTTTTGATGCATTGCTCTGAAAATATCAAAAGTAGCGTCACTCTTAGCAAAATAACTCACAAACTAACGAATAGAATATCATGAAATTCTAACAGCTGTCTTTTCAAAGTCAGTATTAACTAAAATGAAGGTGACTACAATAAAACTATCGCCATCTATGTGTTGGGCCCTGACTTTTCAGTTCATGTGTTTTACCATTCCGCACAGTCTGTTTCACAAAAAATTAGCCACGAATTTCTGAACCAATAGAAGTATTTCTTACTTATCTATTTTTTTTTATTTTGTAAAGACTATATAGTAAGTCCAACAGTTATTTTTCTCGGGAAACATTGATGGAGAACGACAAATTTATTTAAAATGTATGCATGGAAAAAAGCCGTTACCATTGTAATGGGTTTCACCGAAAGCCATTTCGCCGAAACCGTTTCGTCGAAAGGGTCATTTCGGCAGAACTTCCTTGAATTATTTCAATATCGTAATTGAACTTGATTTAAAATAAAGACAAATAAATGAGAGTTTTTGGTCACCCCATCCAATTTGAGACTTTGATTTCGAATTTGGTTTACTACGATCCAGATTGCACTCATATAAGTGGGGATAAGCAACTTAAACCGTATGCGCTTTGTAACTGAGGGTTGTTTCTTCCGAATGAAAACATTATTTTTCGCACTATTTTTTGCGAAAGACCAAAAGTGGCCATTTCCGCTCCGGTCTCCCCTACCTATATAACATTTTTAAAGTTTCAGCATTGGATAGTTACATTTCTCCAGTTCGAAACAGCGTCCCAATTTCAGTTTCATCAGCGTTTGCATAGTGGAAACGGGCACGAAATCAGCGCATTTTTCCCAAATTGGCAGAATTTCCTCCACTTCCCTGCCGTTTCATCGTAGTCACTGCTTTAAAAAATCCTATTGGCAGCATACTAATATCTTGCAGTAGAGGTAGCAGGCCAAATCGTGCCAAAAGATGATTTTGCACCTATGGTTGCAGATGAACGGCAATACACGTTTTTCCAAACATTTTTAAATGTTAATTGGGGATGTCATCGTCGTGGATGAGACAAAGGATTTAATTTTCAGGCCATAACTGCAAATCACTTACCGATCAAGGCCTTTTTCGCGAATTTGTCGACAAACACGAACTTAAATCTTCCTGACACATCCTCACAACCAGTTTCAATTTAAAATTTGTGCTGAGTAGCACGTTTGACGTATAATTCGTTATCGATGAAAGTGCAGCCCTTTGAAGTTTTTTTTTTCAAAACGCAGTCATGCAAACACAAACTCTTCTTTATGTACTGGTTTGGATGTTTACTGGTTTCGTACCACTTGCATCCTTCTCTAGCTAGGATGTTCCGCATCGGTTGAGAGTTGGTAATGTATCTTCCGACCACATCTCGAATCGAAAGTCCGGGATTGGCTTTAACACACCTCAACACCTTGGTGTTCTGCTGACAATTCCTGCTGACGATCCCTGGTTCGTAGATCCGCTGATTTCCACCCACACTCAGGGTTTCCTTTTAGGTTTTGAGCACGCGACAAACTGTTTTCTTTGGCATCTTCAGCACTTTAGCTAGCTTGGAACTACACCAATCCGGATTTTCCAGGTGCCAGCCAAAGGAAATATCTAGAAACTTCTGAATATGACCACAATCTCCAAAAGCACAAACTGTCAGGTACAGCTTCAGGTCATTAGCGTAAACCAATTTGTGTCCAACGCCAAGTAGTAAAGCGGTAAAGTTGAGGAACAGCACAAGCAATAGTGGGTCAAGGTTACTGCCCTGAGAAACGCCTGATTTATTCGTGAACGGAGAAGACGTACAAGAGTCAAGCTGCACATGTAGTACTCTTTCGCATAGATAAGAGCTCAACCATTTTCCGAACATTCTCGAAGCACCTTTTCAGGACAATTTCGTTAAGTATTCCATGGTCTATTCGATCAAATTCAGGTCGAGTTGGCTTTTTGTGGAAAATAACCAAATCAAAAAATATTAATAATTGTATTAATTAATTAATAAAATTATTATTATTGAATAATTAATATTCATTATTCAACTAATTCTAGTTACCGCTCGGCTTTTCGGCATGAACAGTTTTTTTAGTTGCGACACCAACCTATTTTCACTTTTCTTAAAACCTTCCGATTTTTTGTGCAGAAATTCTAATAAAACCGAAAGTCCATCATGACAAGATTTTACTGTAGAGTTTTGAAAGCAATGGATTGCTCATATCTTCAGGGTTGTGCAAAAGAACCTGCCACATTTTGTTTTCCGGTTAAACTGGAACCAAACAAGGCACGGAGAAACCGAACACGGCATCAGAAAGTTGAAGAATGAAGATTTATTTCCATCTAGTAGTTTTCCATCATGGAGCTGTGGAGTATCGCTCACCTGCGGGTCACGTCTGGAATGTCCGGATACCAGAGAATGTTGAATGCGTTCGATCCGCTCTTGTTGAGAGTGCTGCACGTTCTGGCAAGAAACATACGGCTGCTCTTTAAATTTCTCGTCGTTATTTCCTTCGAATGGTCAAGGAAGATTTGTCATTTCACTCATATATATCACCCAGCAGTTGAAACCGGCGGGTTATGGAGCTCTTTTGTCGTTCGCGAACAAGATGCTCGAAATTCTGGGCAGGGGTGAAACTTCTCTAAGCGACATGATGATGTGCGACGATGCCCACTTCCACCTGGATGCAGCGATAAACAAGTAAAATTGTCGTTATTGTGCCAAGACGAATCCATTACAGGTTACGGAGAAGCCTTTCCATTAATTTGAAATGTTTTCAATCTCACGAATAGTTGTAACATTCTTCAAAAACGAGTTAATTATAAAAACGCGATGAGCGACACTCCAGTGCTCCATGATGGAAAACTACTAGATGGAAAAAAAACCTCATTCTTCAACTTTCCGAATGACCCGAATTATGTGGGGAACAAAATTGTTAAGAATTCGTTTATAAAAAATTTATTGTAAGTAATTATTTGATGAACAATGGTGAGCAACCGTTCACCAGAAAAATGTTTCTGCCACGGAAAGACTAAAAATGCATTTTTTTAATTTAAAGTTTTTCAAGGGTCTATTTTGTCCTACTTCTGTCGTGCGTTTTGGCGTTGTTTTGAAGAATGTTGACTCGTTGTTTAAGATCATTCTTTCATTATGTTCAGATACCCATATGCCTTATATTTTTTTCAATGGAAAATTTTGAAGGGATTTGTAAAATGGGATTTTCAATGCATACAGTGAGTATTTATTCGTATTTATGAGAAATAATGGTGACTGCATGGAACTTTCGCCTTCTATTTTCTTAAGTTAAGATATAGCAACATTTCCTAAGGGGGTGTGTCTATTTCTGTTGAATTTTAACTTTCTTCTTGAAGGTTCGTTTTTTTTACACAAAATTACTATGCGATAATCTTTTGCTGGACGGATACAAGGGCTTAACATGGTATGCATTTACTATTTTCTTCTGATCGAGTGCAAGTATAGATATGCATTAGACTAAACGTGCTACGACTTATCGATTTAGAAATATAAATGAACGGCCCTTACGTTTCGAATATACCTCGTATTTGGTTTTTGTTTTCAACAGTTCTCGAACAACTTACCCATCTCTAATTCAAACATTATCATAAATTTACCGAATCACCGTACCCAGCTTGCACCGCTTCTCCTTCCTTTCAAATATCCACTCCGAACATGGTACACCGTCAAGTAACTTTCAGTTTATGAAGAACACGGAAAGAGCAGAGTTATATAGCAAAATATGAAAAAAAAAAAACGTGCCTCGAAAAAACATTTTTTCATTATTTTATATTCACTAATTGTGATAAGATGACAAAACATAGAGTAAGTAATACGTTTGGCACAACTCGAATGTTTAACCTAAGCCAGCGGTTCAAGTAGATAAAGTTGAATAAGCGTAACGGGTAAAAGTTGAGAAACGTTCCGTGAGGTATAATTTTGTACGTTAGTGTTAGACAAATATATAAATAACTGTTAGATCTTAGAAAGGAATCTGATTTTATTGTTGCGAGAACAATATGAAAGAGCATAAAATGTTAACTTTGTATAGGGACGAAGGGTTCAAATCTTAACTGTAGTTTAGTCATGTAACGTAACATTAACTAAGTATACAATGTAAGTAGTATCACCTCAAAATAATATATTCTCCTTTCCACTGTAAGAGAAAAACAACAAAATAACAGAGCAAGTTTCTAATGTCAAACTAACTTTTCAAGAGATGTTCGGATGTGTTTCGGACTACCCTGAAGGTTATTTCTACAATATTTCGTTAGTCTCTTTGTGTAGTGCTGTAAGACCTACAATGCTCTGATGATGATTTTATCCCTCTTCTCAATCAGATAGTTTACTCATTCTCCCAATAAATTGAATCGAATACATATCTTCTGTAAACAATTGCTATTAATATTAATCAGAGTAAACTGTAACGATGAAAACGTGATCAATTTTCATTTGGTATAATCGGAAAATTTCTGCACATAGTCGGAAATATTCGCATTACTTCGAACACTTGGTTACAATTTTGGATGTTTGTTCAACTCTAACGCTAAGTTATCCTAGAACGAGGTAGATACACATGTTTTGCTACTAAATGAACTCTATACTGTTTGATACCGTTCGAATTGTTGTTTACTGCTAGTTAATAAAACCATCCATACAATACAACTTTCTGAACTTCTCCTTGTTCCATCAGCTCGTTAAATATCTTCTTCTAAACTGTAGCAACACATTACCACACTAACGCAAAGGGATGCTATTTATAATTAAAAGTCTCAAACATAAACCTTAAAGTGTAAACTGTTCCAGTGAACTCGTGAATTTTGACCCATGAGATTTATACGATCTAACTAGCGCCATGAAACGGTAAAAAACTAACTAACAATTGCAAACATACGAAGCTTAGCTGATACTATTTATTTTACAACTGTGGATACAATAGCTCCTAAAAGCTTGGGATTGGAAATGTTCTGAGATAGTAAATTAGCGCTAGCAACAAGAAGAATGCTTACGATTATTTTTGAATCTAGTGAATGCGCCAAACAGAATGATGGTATAGCTATGGAAAGATCATATTTATATACATTTTAAAACTTAAACTCTACAACATGTTGGTGCAAAACGGATAGACGAAGGCAGAGAAGAAGTGAACCAAGCCGGTATCCTTCGTAGAGAAAGCAGTAAAGCAAAATAGGAATATTTACGATGATGTTGATGCTAATCTATAAGCAAAATCTAACATGCAAGAGATCAATTTTAGGTAAAGCGAATGAATACTAAATAAATTAGAACCTAATCACAGGAATCAGAAATGATGTTCGAAAAGTGGTTAAGAAAACGAATAAATTCAAAGTACAATGACAGTTGAGAATCGTTTCTTCAATATTCCGAACTCCTAAGTTGATGACGTTCAAAATTCGTTACTATTTCTCGTTTTATGCGCTGATGAATAACTTAATGAGGAAGCGGGGCGGATAAAATCGTCGCTTTTCACTTAGCCTATCTGGGTTCGATTCCCAAGGGTCAACAAAATTTCCTAATCATAAAGTTGAAACCTCTGTAAGGTTGATGCAATTTTGGGAAAAAAATTTGTCCTCTTTGCCTATACATACATTTATTTGCACTACATTACATTTAAGATAACACATAATCAACAATAGTACGCCACAATACTCGGTTTATGGCTGCCTCTCTCCATCCTTGATCACGCCCAATACTCGCCAGATCACGTTCTTACTGGTCCACCCATCTTGCCCGCTGTGCTCCCTGCCTTCTTGTTCCAAGCGGATTCGTGGCAAACACCAGTTTAGCAGGGTTGTTGTCTGGCATTCTTGCAACATGCCCTGCCCATCGCATTCTACCGGCTTTGGCCACATTCTGGATGCTGGGTTCGCCGTAGAGTGAAGCGAGCTCGTGGTTCATTCTTCGCCGCCACACGCCGTTCTCCTGCACACCGCCGAAGATCGTCCTTAGCACGCGTCGCTCGAAAACTCCAAGTGCTTGCAGGTCCTCCTCGAGCATGATCCATGCTTCGTGTCCGTAGAGGATCACCGGTCTTATAAGCGTTTTGTACATGGTACATTTCGTGTGGGGTGAATCTTTTTTGACCGCAGATTCTTTTGGAGCTCGTAGTAGGCACGACTTCCACTGATGATGCGTCTTCGTATTTCACGACTCACATTGTTGTCAGCCGTTAGTAAGGATCCGAGATAAACAAATTCTTCCACTAACTCGAAGGTATCCCCGTATATCGTGACATTACTTCCTAGACGAATCCTGTCGTGCTCGGTTCCGCCTACTAGCATGTACTTTGTTTTCGACGCTTTCACCACCAGTCCAACCTTTGCTGCTTCGCGTTTCAAGCATGTGTACAACTCTGCCACCGTTCCAAAGTTTCTCGCGATAATGTCCATGTCATCCGCAAAGCACACAAATTGACTGGATTTCGTGAAAATCGTACCCTGGCTGTTAAGCCCGGCTCGTCGCATTACTCCTTCCAAGGCGATGTTGAATAGTAGGCATGAGAATCCGTCACCTTGTCGCAGTCCTCGGCAAGATCCGAATGAACTGGATAGTTCACCCGAGATCCTTAAGCCAGTTTTGCACACCGTCCATCGTCGCTTTGATAATTCTAGTCAACTTCCCAGGTAAGCTGTTCTCGTCCATAATTTTCCATAGCTCTATGCGGTCGATGCTATTGTATGCTGCCTTGAAGTCGATGAACAGGTGATGCGTTGGGACCTGGTATTCACGGCCTTTTTGGAGGATTTGCTGCACGGTGAAGATCTGGTCCTTTGTCGATCGGCCATCGACGAAGTCGGCTTGATAACTTCCCACAAATTCATTCGTTTTAGGTGATAGACGACGGAAGATGATTCGGGATAACACTTCGTAGGCGGCATTCAGAATTGTGTTCGCTCGGAAGTTCTCGCATTCCGAATGGTCGCATTTCTTGTGAATGGGGCAAATTACCCCTGCCTTCCACTCCTCCGGTAGCTGTTCGGTTTCCCAAATCCTGACTATTAATCGGTGCAAACACGTGGCCAACCTTTCTGGGCTCATTTTGATGAGTTCAGCTGTGATGCCATCCTTACCAGCTGCTCTGTTGGTTTTGAGCTGGTGCATGACATCCTTAACTTCCCTCAATGTGGGAGCTGGATCATTTCCGTCATCTGCTACACTGACGTTATTGTTTCTCCCGTCATCTTGAACCCCCATGCCTACGTTCTCCGCGCCGTTCAGCTGCTCATCGAAGTGCTGCTTCCACCTTTTAATCACCTCACGTCCATCCGTTGAGAGGCCCCCGTCCTTATCCCTGCACATTTCGGTTCGCGGCATAGGACCGTTGCGGGATTTGTTGAGCTTCTTGTAAAATTTCCGTGTTTCTTGAGAGCGGTACAGCAGTTCCATTTCCTCGCACTCCGCTTCTTCCAGGTGGCGTTTTTTCTCCCGAAAGATGCGGGTCTGCTCTTTCCGCTTCTGTTTGTATCGTTCCACGTTCTGCTGGGTTCCATGCTGTAGCTTCTTGTAGAATTTCCGTGTTTCTTGAGAGCGGTACAGCAGTTCCATTTCCTCGCACTCCGCTTCTTCCAGGTGGTGTTTTTTCTCCCGAAAGATGCGGGTCTGCTCTTTCCGCTTCTGTTTGTATCGTTCCACGTTCTGCCGGGTTCCATGCTGCAGCATTACCGTCCGCGCTGCGTTCTTCTCCTCCAAAATCACTCTGCACTCTTCGTCGAACCATTTGTTTCGTCGACTCCGTTCCACGTACCCGACGGTGCACTCGGTTGCGTTGTTTGTGGCTGCTTTTACTGTACTGCAGCAGTCTTCTAGGGGAGCAACATCGAGCTCGCCCTTGTCTGGCAACGCTGTCTCGAGATTCTGCGCGTATGTTGAGGCGACATCCGGTTGCTTCAATCGCTCTATGTTGTACCGTGGCGGTAGTTGGTACCGTGCATTGTTGATAACGGAGAGTTTTGGGCGCAGTTTCACCATTACCAGATAGTGGTCAGAGTCGACGTTAGCGCCACGATAGGTCCTGACGTCGATAATTTCGGAGAAGTGCCTTCCATCAATCAGAACGTAATCGATTTGCGATTCCGTCTGCTGTGGTGATCTCCAGGTGTAACGATAAGGGAGGCTATGTTGGAAGAAGGTGCTACGAATGGCCATGTTCTTGGAGGCGGCAAAATCGATGAGTCGTAAGCCGTTTTCGTTTGTCAGCTGGTGGGCGCTGAACCTTCCAATCGTCGGTCTGAACTCCTCCTCCTGGCCTACCTGAGCGTTTAGATCTCCTATGATGATCTTGACGTCGTGGCTTGGGCAACAGTCGTACTTACGTTCGAGCTGGGCGTAAAATGCGTCCTTGTCATCATCAGTGCTTCCGGAGTGAGGGCTGTGCACGTTGATTATGTTAAAGTTGAAGAAACGGCCCTTGATCATCAACCTGCACATTCTTTCGTCGATCGGACCACCAACCGATCACGCGCCTCTGCATATCACCCATCACGATGAAAGCTGTTCCTCCATTTATGTACCATTTGTGGTATTCTTCAAAGTAATTTTCTATTATTCTTGAAAAACAATAAAGTTGGTCCATAAACTAGAGTTCTCAGAACGGTTAGACCATCTCTGAGAAAACAAAGTGAGTTTCACTGTTGCAGGTACTTCCGAAACCAAAACTCGGGAACCGGTATAATCGAAGTCGGTATGAGAAAAGTGACTGAGATCCATTTTTTAAGCTACAATCTCCGATCGTTGATCGAAAACCGGAAACTCGAAAGGCACGGAATGGTTTTGAGGCAAGTATTGTATTGCGTGTTTTACTTCGTCACAGTGACAGTACAATATTTTAACAATCTTTACCCTGTAATTCCGGAACTGGGACCACGAGACCTTTCATTTGAACCTGAGTTTGTGAAAGTCGTTCAAGCTATCCTTGACCACTATTTCTGGTGCTTCCGGAATTGGAAATTGGATAACCGGAATCGGTTTGTGCGACCGTCTACCGACAGAGACTACCGATTGGATTAGTTTTTAGGCCATTTTTGGCCCGGGTTGGTGGTTCAATGCATAGGGCACTGGTCTTACAAACCAGTTGTCGTATGTTCGAGTCCCGACCTGGAAGGATTCGTAGTGTCGGTAGAGAATCGTTGCACCAGTCATGCATTTTTTCTGTACACTCTGAATCGGCGGCGAAGTCTGTTGAAACAAAAGGTTAAATTCAATGTTGCAAATATTCTTCATGTAACTGATTCATTCATCGATCTTCGCCGCGAATATGCTTCTATTACTTACGAGACGGGCGAACAACGTTGAACTATTCACTGCACGAAAGAGAGAAGGGTGAAAATGAATAAGCAATAATCGTAGAGAACCCGTTTTCCTGAACGATCGTCAATAATGATATACTTAAAATAATCTGCACACTTCACAAAATTCGAGGGTTTAAAATTTATCGAAATTGGTCAAGTAACAACTGAGCTATGATAGCTCAAAGTTACCGTTCCAACTTTTTTTGAAGCTTGGTGTTCCGCGTAACTTTTTTAGGCTTGGTATTAGGAGTGCTAATACATTCTTCACTGCCGATATACATTGTACATGCTCGTTTTATACATTCGTTTGTCATTCGTTCGTTTACTTTACTCTTCGAATTGGTTCGAATAGCGTCACTGCGAGGATCTTTGGTTTCCATTCTTCGCGAAGAATTGTTCATCTAATAAATTCATCATATCTCGTGAGGTAGCAGCAATGGGAGAGTGCTGGGATATGGTTCATCACATACACATAATACTATGGTAATAATGCAGGGGGAAACGTCTTAATTTGCTTGTTTCAATGACAGCACGAACGATCATCGCGAATTAGGTTTTGTCGATGATCGCTGTATTAATATTCGTTCCATATTCGCGTTAAGTCATTCGAGGGTATATTCAATGCGAATAACAACTGCAAGGAATAGATCTTCGTGCGAGCAACGAAGCAGCGTTGGCTTCGTTCGCACCCGAATATACGGACAAGTCCGAATACCAGAACGATTATCGAACAAAGGCGAAGGGAAGCGAACGATGATCCGTGGCGTTCGTTGCATTTTTTATATTCGAGCAACATTGGTTAAATTCCACTACAGGAATGTAATACCAAGGCGCTTTGCTTTAGAAATTTTTTTGTCGGTTTGATTTGAATACGTCTTGCTTCACTATGATTCTGGAATTGAATTCTAATTCTGGATTCTGGAACTGGTTTTTTGACCAGATATTGGAACTGAATTTAGTCCCTCAATTTATGTTCGCGATTCGAATCCGTATTTCTGATTTAGAATTTCGACTTCAACTTCACTCTGGAACAGAATTCGGGATATGAATTTAGGATCTGGATTCTAAAACCAAATATGAGATCTGAACTCCGAGCCTGAATTTTAGAACTGAATCTGAACCAGAATTTCCTGAATTCTGTTTCAGAATTTGATTCATAAATTTTGTTTCAGTATTTATTTCCTGAATTCAGAACCTGCATGCTGGAACTTAATTCGAAACGTGGATTCTGGAACCATATTTTGATACCGAAGTCAGTTCTTTTATCAAGGTTTATTCAAGTTCAGAATTCAGTCCTAGAATTGAATCAGGAACCTGGATTCTGGGAAATTTAATTTTCTAAGCACTTTACCCTATAACTGCGGTAACTTTGAATCCAAGTTCAAAAATTAGTTTTCACATTGATTGTATAACCTTTCTATATGAGAAAGGCAAAAAGTTCCCTAGTTAGATAAATTAAAGTATTGTGATTGAAATTGTGAAGCCAACAGAAGTGTGCAGGGTGGAAAAATAAGATTTTTTTCCAAATCGGTTCTTTGAACCTGAACCTGGTAGGATTCATAGTGCCAGTTAGAATTTTGTACTACCCATGCAATTATTTTGTACATGCACTGGTGAATCGGCGGCTTCGTTTTTTGACAGAGACAGAGTTCCACATTGCAATCAAGAACCCTGACTTGATTTATCGCTGTTTTGTAAAATTAGACAGATTTTTCTATTGTGATAGATGCTCGCCTTGTTCACCAAAACATAGTTATTCGTCAACATTTTTGTTTAGATGGATATATACGATTCATTTGGGCTGTCAACCATTCAGCGAATTATAAGAAACCTTAGTTAAAATCTAATAGTTCCGTAGTTTTTTAATCAGTTATCAAAGAAAATTCTGCTCAGAAATTCGATGGTGAGAGAGCAGAAAATTATATCCAATCATAAATCACATTTTCTGCATGCTTTTGATAGGTGGATTGAGAAGAGGAAAATTTAGTAAAAATCGAAATATTATTGGTTAGATAGTTTTCTTTAAATTTGATTAGTATCTAGCGGGGAACACAGATTTCAAAAAATGGCATGTGAAAGCGACTATGTGATGAAAGCCGCGAAACGCTACCGCAGAGATGGAACTCGAAGTTAACTCCTAACCGGAGAAATTGTGTTTTCGTCTTCAAAAATATTGTACAGGGTCCGGCACTCGAAGTGTAACCAATTAAAAAGGCCATAAATTCAGTTTGGAAAATTACTTTTACTTAATTCAAAGTACAAAATGTGTAAAAATAATACAAAATTCAGAATCAATTCACTTTTGCTCGATATGACCACCTTTTGCCTTGAGACGGTCAAAAAACGAATCGCAAGCTGCCCGAATGTGACTTGCAGGTATTTTGGCCCACTCGCGGACAATAACTTTTTTCAGCGCCTCGAGACCGGTGTATCTTTTAGTTCGGACTTTGCTCTCCAAAATGGCCCAAAGAGAATAATCCATTGGATTCGCATCTGGTGAATTCGAGAGCCATTGTGTGGACGTGATGAAGTTCGGAACACTGTTTTTCAGCCATTCTTGGTTCACTCGAGCTTTGTGAGATGGTGCCGAGTCCTGCTGAAACGTCCATGGTCTGCCACCGAAATGTTTGTCTGCCCACGGCTTCAAAGCAACCTCCAGAATACTTTCCCGATAATATGTCGCATTTATCTTGACGCCAGGCTCGATGAAAACGATTGGAGAGCGCCCATCTGCGGTTACAGCGGCCCAAACCATTATCTGTTGCGGGTGCTGCCTCCTGGTGGCCAATCGATGACTCAAATTCTCGTATGAACGGTCGGTCAAGTAAACCCTATCGTTTTGAGAGTTTACGAATTGCTCAATTGGAAAAATTTTCTCGTCAGAAAATACAATGTTCGGAAATTGACCGCTTTCGGCCAAACGAAGCAACTCCTTCGCTCTCTCAAGTCTAACTTGTTGCTGCTTCGGTGTGAGATCATGCGCCTTTTGGATCTTGTAAGGCTTGACCTTCAGATCATTTTTCAGTATGCGGCGGATGCTACGGTCAGATATTTTCAGTTCTTTTGCCATTTGATTGGCACTTCGTCGAGGATTTCGTTCAAGTCGCTTCTTCACTTTTTGAACCATCTCACGTGACGTTGCAGTCTTTTGATGACCACCTCCATGACATTTTGCGATGCTACCAGTATTATTGTAACGAGTTATGGTGCGATAAACGAAAACTTTATTCACTTTAAGGTGTTTGAGCTCACGAACAATCGCTGGTTGTGATTTTCCATCTAAATATAAATATATATTTATAAAGCAATCACACTATTACGTTTTAAATCCATCACTGATTTTTTTTTCGCGTTCACTTTTGGCAAAATGCTTTCTTGCGCTTGTAAACAATACAACTCCGAACTGTCATTTAGCAAAGGCTATAGCTGGATAAGCATGTGAAATCTGCCCCCAAAGGGAATTCATATTGTTATACCACATTCGAAAGGTCATAGACTGGAAACAATTTTCTCAAAGTTTCAACCCTTTAACTGCCATATTGACGGAGCTAGGGTGGTTCTATTGATTTTTTTTCATTTGTTTTTTGAAGAAACTGCTTCTCCGAAAAATTTGAAAAAAATCAGGCATGTTTAAGGCATTATGGGGATGCTTACAATTTTTTTCAAAATTTTTGAAGATGTATTTCTTTTATTAAAAAATACTAGAAAATTTTGAAACATATTTTTTCCCTCTTCCAATTTTTGCACCACCCTGGATTTTTTAGTGATGAATAAAGAATTTTTGGACATGTTAAAATGGTATGTTTTCATATTTTTTAAAAATGTGGACGACCAAAATATTTAATTTTTTCTAAAAAATCAATAACAGTCGACCATGCGTTCCCATCAAATTCTGAGAGAAGGAAACGCATGGTGCTTTATCTTAGCAGTTTCTAGTAGTTGTGGACCATGCGTTCCCATAAAGTTCTCTTAAAAGGGAAACGCATGGTGCTTTGTTCTAGTAGTTTATGATGCAACTCAAGCGCAGGGCTTAGAAATCAAAGTAACGAAAAGAAGGAAATGAGTATCAACCTTTGCATAATACATACACGATCATACTTCGGGTACAACCTAGAATGCTACAAAGCGAGAACTTACTGGTATGTGGTTTATATATGAATGGTAGTAATATATGAACGTTGCGAGTATCACACATATGCAGTTCGGTTACGGCAGTCAAGAACTAGAGCGAGTGACTGTATATAATTCGATGATTCGATAGTGTTTCATGAAATGGTCAAATTGTTTTGCACTGTTGGGTCTCGTACAACGCGGTTTTCTTTTTGCCTGCTCTGTACATTTCACTAAATACATAGCGAGTTGAAACAGCAGTGAATTTAATTTTTTCTTTTTTATATTGGTGTCAAACAAAAGTGGCCACTGATGAAGGTTGGAATCGATTTCTTAGAATTGTTTTTCCATAAATACGTTTATTTCTTAAGGCAATTTACATAAGTTGTTCTTCGCCGTAGCATCACTTTTACATAGAATTCTTATCCTAATATAATACTAATATAGTCACATCAATTTGAGTTTAATAAAGCACATTCCTCTTATTTTTTAAATATCATATTATTTAAACCAAACGATGAACTGCTATAAATTTTAAAATAAGCTGAAATTTTTATACATTTTGTGGTTGATTTCATAACCCACTTGGAGTTTTTTTTATCAGCACATCATTTTTAATAAAATTTTGCTATTGGATGAACTAATGGACGCAGTAGGAGTCAGAACTAAGACTCAAAAGGGTCAATTATTAAATTGAAACTTCAATTGTCTTTATGAAATGATTAAGAAGTTTCATGTAAGAAAGGTCACGAAAAAATTCATGAAAATTATTAACTGTATTTTTCATTTAAATAGGAAATGGGATAAAAATGTTATAAAAATACATTGCTGTTTCAATGCACACATTTTCTCTCTGATTCTTTTCGTTTATTCTATAGAATTATCATCGTCACTTGGTAGCTGTTCTGATTTAAGCATTTCTGACAATATTTTCGCCGGTCTCACAATTCTGGATAAAAACCGAGCATAAGGAAAGGTAGTGAATAATGGCGGCCTCGTGTGAACAGCAACCAACAGTTTTATTGCCAATAACGCATTCACAGCAACGGCGCTGAATTCCCAAATATCCAGTCGAATTTGTAGTGTACTCGATATAGTACTTGTAAGCTTTTAAAAATGAGACTTATTACCGGCCCGAATAGCTTTTTTGTGATCTGTGTGTCTCAATTGGGTCATCTCGTGATAAAGCTTTAAATCCAAAATTACTTGGCAGAACATCCTTTTCAAAAGCTTCTGTTCCAGAGCTACTATATTCCGATACTTGTTGCACTCGTTCCAATCCAAGGATTGATAATATTATCTTATTAGAACTTCCTGTTCGCAATTTGAACAAAAATACGAATAAAACTTTCTCATTTACACCAGCATACCACGAAGCTCAATGATATTTGACCATATTAAACCTGTAAAAACCTGGAAGCGTTCCTCTGAGAGTGAAAATCACTTACTGAGTTAATTATGTATTCTCAGATATTTTCTGGAAAATAGGGAGCTTTCTACACAATATACCCAAAAATTAAAGAGATCGATTCAGCGAATCAAGTTTTTTAATAGACATGGTCGATAAATGCTTGATTTGAAATTATGCAAAGGTTATAACTCAAAAATGAAAAATAACGCATCACTATTTTTTTATATCTGTTGATGTTTCAAATTTTAGAATAAATAAAAAAATATACAGCGCTCTCAGTCTACAAACCATGAAAACCATCATAAAGATATTCGATTGAAGTTTTCAAACACAAAACTCCAACTTTATCTTTATTATACATTTTTCCAGAAAACTGTACACATCCCTCGATAACATATCTTTATGATAACTTTTGACACTGTAATGAAATTTTCATTCTTTCTTTCATTATTTTTTCTTTACATCCATCAGCAACACGTAAAAAACTGACACTCGCTCTAGTTCTTGACTGCCATAACCGAATTACATATGTGTGATACTCGCGACGTTCATGTATTACTACCATTCATATATGAACCAAATACCAGTAAGTTCTCGCTTTGTAGCTTTCTAGGTTGTACCCGAAGTATGATCGTGTATGTATTATGCAAAGGTTGATACTCATTTCCTTCTTTTCGTTACTTTGATTTCTAAGCCTTGCGCTTGAGTTGCATCATAAACTACTAAAACAAAGCACCATGCGTTTCCCTTTTAAGAGAACTTTATGGCAACGCATGGTCGACTACTACTAGAAACTTCTAAGATAAAGCACCATGCGTTTCCTTCTCTCAGAATTCGATGGGACGCATGGTCGACTGTTATAAATTTTTTAGAAAAAATCAAATATTTTGTTCGTCCACATTTTTCATAACTTACTTCAACATGTCCAAAAATTCTTTATTTATCACTAAAAAATCCAGGGTGGTGCAAAAATTGGAAGAGGGAAAAAATATGTTTCAAAATTTTCTAGTATTTTTTAATAAAAGAAATACATCTTCAAAAATTTTGAAAAAATTGTAAAGCATCCCCATAATGCCTTAAACATGCCTGATTTTTTTCAAATTTTTCGGAGAAGCAGTTTCTTCAAAAATCAAATAAAATAAAAATCAATAGAACCACCCTAGTTCCGTCAATATGGCAGTTAAAGGGTTGAAACTTTGAGAAAATAGTTTACAGTCTATGACCTTTCGAATGTGGTATAACAATATGAATTCCCTTTGGGGGCAGATTTTACATGCTTATCCTGCTATAGCCTTTCTAGAGAGCTGATGCCCGTGCGTCAGCTGCGCGAGCGGTCTGAAGTTGGTTACACTTCGAGTGCCGGACCCTGTAGACTATCTAATTTCTGGTAACTTTACTGAAGAAACTATTTCGCTAATTATACACAGCAAAAAATTACGAAACACACAAGTGACGCAAATCCACATATGACACAATATATAAGAACATAATCCGTGAAACGACTGAATTTCACAAGAATGATATAAATATACGTCTAAAATGCCCCGCATTTCAAGCAAACATGAAAATTTTCATGTTTTAGCACTTCAAAATATGTCAGAATGCATTAAATAAAAGTTAGATTTACTATAAAATTGAGTCATTTTTTACGCTCATATATGTCGGTCACATAAGGCGTGAATTTACATGATTTTTTTCTAGGTATGTACGACTACACACCAAAAAAAAATTGAATTTTACAGGTGACCTAATACTTCATACAATGTAATTCGTCAAATGACGGAAAATTTCATTTGTAATTATTCAATGTTAAATTAGCATGAAGTTTACTGGTTTCGACTGTAACTTGCATTCGGCTAACAGATGCGACTGTATGGATTCAAATGCACCTTTTTCTAGCTAAGCAGATGTGTGCTTCTTTGTCTCAGTTGATAAACGGACGTATTTTGTGATCCAATGATTCTCGGTTCAAGGTAACTTGAACGGTCGCTATCATCAGTATGCAGTTTATTTGTTCCAATGAATTTCGTGGAATCATAGACACAATACTAAATGGTCTTGCACGTAAATTTTCGTGACCTGCGACGCTCCATTTATGTGCATCTAAAAAGATGTAAAATCACAGGTTTTTTTTTCGAAGTATGTACTAAAAGGGTTCTATAACCCAGAGTTTTTATTCTAACTTTTTTCACATTAATCTTATGGCAATGGTTTGTTCTACAAAGTGTTAGATTACGTTAAAAAAGCTATTCCTTATCCACCTTGTGGTAAGATAATTCCTTTCTCTTTCATCGACACAGTCTCATTAAAATATTTTTTGCTATTTATTTTGAGAATCTGTAATTTGGGCTCATTTTTGACACCATTTTATTCAGATTTATTCGGTTAGCTCACAAAACCGTTTATGTGACTCAGACCAAGTGTATCAGAAATAACACATTTGAACGTAATACTAATGATACTAATAATGATACAATGAAATAAATGTATGGATAGACACGAACGAAGACTAAAAATGCTGATATCGGAAAGATACAAACGGGACTAAAATAAGTCAACGTCATTTATGCCATTATTTCACCGGAGCCGTAAGTAACAGCCATTTGAAGTTTAAACATTATTAATGAACCAAAGGAAGTGTCCAAACGAGCCTAACTACGTAAAAATTGAGCGAAAAGCAATAGTTCGTTTTGTTGATAAGATCACTTATATCCTTGTATCTGAGGAACCACAAGTCATAGTCATTTGATCTTGATCAAAAGTCCAATAGTATCTTTAAAACGAGCTAAACTTGGTTGAAAACGGCTTTGCCATTTCTGAGAAAATTGGGAGTTAAAAAAACAACGCGTTTTTTCGATTACGTGACTTATACTATCATACCTCTCTCACACACACATAGATATTTTCTGTTCTCGTCGAGCTGAGTCGAATGGTCTCCAAAGCTCCGTTCGAAATTCGTTTTTTCAGCAATTCTATTACCTTTCTATGAAGAAAGGCGAACAGGATTTATTCAGAACCATTTCAAGTACGTACCCTCTTCATCATTTTGATGTCGACTAATTAGATCTTATTGCCTTATTGATTTTTATCTGCAAGAGAGCAGGCACAGAAACGCAAGTTTGTGTTAACAATGAGTTACTGTTTATAGAATTTTAAATTTACTTTTATTCCATATAATGACGGAACTACATCTCAAACGAAAAAAAATACAAATCAGAAATACCTCGAATCATCGCGAAGAGGTTACCAATTCCAGACTCAATGAGGCATACTAGAAATCACCTAATGACCAATTATTTATTTCAAGAGACATCAGTCTATTTTAATAATTAAATTGTGACCGTCATAAGCGTACTACATCTGTGTACATACTGTTTTTATAAAAAAAATGTAATCTTTCGAGTCATTAATTTGCATGGAAAAAATAATCAGATTTAAACCATTGTGTGTTTGTTTTATTGCATTACTAGTCTCGCCAAATTTAATCATAGCCATTAACTCATACGCATTTACATGATATTGTAATCATATATTTCAGAAATCCAAACCTATAATCAAAACCCTCATGACGATCTATACAATCAGTAATACGGAAATATCACTTGAAAAGGGAATACGATATTCCACCTGCGTGCGTACAATTGCGATTCCTCCTCCTAATCACTTTCCGCTGGTACAAAAGTTCAAGATGAAAATGATTTCCGGAATTTGTTTCGTCTCGACATGCGTCATGCGAGGTTCCAGTGATGTGTAATCTGTAAGAATGAAATTGATCCATTAAAACGAAGAAAACACAAGATAAATGAAAATTTAATTGGTTGTCCTATCAACTTACGGAACGCTTCCGTCTAATCAGGGACATGGAAAATGCTTTGTTATTTTGTCTATTAAAAGCTGAACCTGGTAGGATACTGATTCCCGGTGAAAGAAATAATATGTATTCAGCATCAGTAAGGATGAAAATATAGTCACGATAATGTTCATGTTGCTAGACGTCAAAATTCTACACCATTAAAAAAGTAGGCGAGGAAGAGTTTGAACATTTTCACACAACAATCAAATCGTAGCTTAAAAGTATGCCAATGTCTCCAAATAATGAGTTACGTCGCAAAATGTGCGCTGTGCAACAAATTTCTACCGTACAATCGATCGGATACGTCCATCTTGGTTCGGCATATGTCTGAAAACCATCCGGAACAGCAGTATACCGTTATTCATTCCAAAAAGCAGTTAATTCGGCGCGAAAATTCATCATCACGAGAAAGTTCGGTTGAAAAGTACAGGTTCAATAATAACAATATGGCTAAACAGTCCTTGGATCGGGAACATCCAAAAGAATCGGCAATCATTCGCGAACTACGAACGAGCGTTGGACAGAAGGCTGACGAAAATCTTCCGGACAAAAGCGATTTCCTGGCTCGGCGATCTACCGGAAGAAATATGCTCTATAAAACTACCGGTAAATGAAGCTCGATATCGAAAACAATTATCCACTCAACAATAGTCGTTTCTCTCTCTCTTCTAGTGGCATCTTGGCGTCCGGCACGAGCCCGCCTCATCTGTCAGCGATGTGGTCAATCCCGATATCCAACAATTCGTTCCTCAGCGAATCGGTACGCCAAATCGACGTATGGAGCGGTTTGTATAATGTCCTGCTGGCCGTTTTGCTTCCTTCCGTGCCTATTTACAGCCCCTACCAAACATCATTTGCACTGTTCCAGCTGTGGTGCCTATCTGGGGGTTTATGACCCCAGCCGGGAGGTGATTGATGCTAATCGACAGCACCGTAGGAAGTGGTCACTTCCTGATGATAATGACGATGTTGGAGAGAGAAAATTGTGTGCTAGATGTTGAGCTAAACCACGCAAGCTAGGGTGAGAGTTTGAATGCAAGTTATACAGCAGAGACAGCTGTCAGTTAGTAGCATCACGTGAACGTGAAGCCAGTTGAATATTCATTGAAGCATATTTGAGGAAAAAATCGATGAACCAAATTCGTAGTGATCCTGGATTTGGTTTCGACAGTTGCAAATTTGATATGAAATAATTACTGCTCAAAATCATTACATCTCTTTGATACAGTCTACCAATGTCATGAGCGCTCTACACGTAATTAAAGAGAAAATTAAACATGTCGTAATTAAAAAATTTGACTGATCGAAAGCATTAAAACTTGATTGCTTCAACAATGCAACTAGTGAAAATAAAGAAATTCCAGAAGTTAACAGCCACAAAGGTGGTGCAAAATCAAGATAGACCTGCTCCGATTTGAATGAAACGTTGCACACGTCTTCGTTATAAGAAAGCATTTTAAGACAAACACGAGAAAAGGTCCTAAGTGCAAAGGAGACTTTCTCTTTGTTTACTTTCTTTTTCGATTATTACGGTCCTATCGGTAATCCTTCTCTCTAACTCTTTACATAGAATAACCACTGAACCCATCGACTTTCGATCTGTAGTTAAGAAATTGTTGGAAAATACAGGTATATGCCGTAAAAACTGAAAGAGCAATTAAACAAAGAGAATCTGTCAGTTGCACTTGGGACCTTTTCTAATGTTCTAATATTTTACGTGACGAATATGAATGTTATACGAACGTCCCCTAAAAGGAATAGAGTAATAACATAAGATTTACGTGAATTGACCAAACGTCAAATAATCTACGTGAATTTCCGGTGTGGAAAACTCGATTTTGAAAATGGCGAGCAGTGTAGTGTAAATATTTGCGAGAAATGTTAGTTAATTACAATTTTTTACTACATCGACCGAACCATTCTAGTATGAAAGTTTTCATATTCCCACTGCCTGCGTTAGTCTGGAAGTGTGCCCACTCCTGCCGAATGCTTCAAACAGGCCGTTGGTGCACCGAAAAACGGGTTCAAAATCAGTATGAAGCTAGAGAGTTCAAAATCAGTATGAAGCTCTTGGTTCAAAATCAGTATGAAGCTCTTGGAAATTCCAAATTGGATTGTCGTCTACGAAGATGTCAAAAGAAATCAATCCGGCGTTAAAAGAATATATTTTGAAAATAAATCGAATGCTTGACAAAATTGAAAAAATCAATCGAAAATATATTAATTTTATTTTGAACCTAATTTTGAAATTCACTATTGATATTGAGTTACAGCTGAAATAAATATTAGGCATTTTAAAATCAAGAAATTTTTTTTGTTTAGATTCTAGAGGTTATCATAGAGGAATCTTAAGGTCAATTGCCTCTTCAGGCCAGAAATGCTTTCTGAACGGCCAGAAATGCTTATGGCGGTATTGGGAATCGAACCCAGGCGGGCTGCGTAGTAGGCATCGACTTACCCATCACGCTATACCCGTCCCGAAGAAAATAATTGTAATTTCTAAAAAAAATTAGAAAAACTTTATCCATCATCTTATTGGAATAGTATCATTGATGAATCGCCATACGAAATATTAACAAAAAGGAACGCGGACGAATTGAGCTCACCTTTTATCTTTGGCCAAGTATCAGTTTAACAAAGCATTCAAATTAAATTACACAGAAAGAAATAATGAAATTTACACGCGATGTAAATCAATAGTAACATGGAATAGACATGAGTTGAATCGAAATTTTGATTGAAAACCTTCATCGATACAAAACTAAATTGAATTGCATTGAATTTTCAATGAATATAACTGTATCTTTCAATTAACGCTTGTTTTGCGATTAAATTATATTGAAACGTACAGAATTGTAAAGTATTTTTATGTTTAATTACCTGCTCCAAATATGTGCATGAAAATAGATGTAAATTCACAAAATATTTTTATCTGTGTAGTAAGGGGCGGGTAGGGTCTAACACTTTTGAAAAATCATTCATTTTTTCTTTGTATTTATCTATAGTAACACATTTCTTCTACAACTATGTTACTTGGATTTTTTTGATAATTTTGCTTAGATACAGTGAAAATCATGATTTCTAAAACGAGTACTCGAACTCGAACACTTCTGGGTAGTTCTCAATATATCTCGATGAAAAAACTACAAAATGTTGTTCGAATGATGCTTTGTATTATACAAAACATGTGAATTTATTGTTTTAAACGATAGCTTTAAAAAAATTCGCTAAAATTGCGTGTTTTTCATCCGTTAGACCCTTTCCTACCTCCAAGATACGTACTTCGATTTATCATTAAATGTTGGGCCGATTTTCACAATTCTAGATTCAAATGAATGATCTTAAGAGTCCATGAATTGCTATAAAATTCAACTTGGATCATACTTTCGGTTTCGGAATTAAAATAAATTAAGAATTTTTTACTGGTAAATTTTTGGCAACACTGTTTTTACAGATCACGCATTAATCGTGTTTTATATCATTGTCAAACTTGTTCAGTTTGTTCTATAGTTCAATCATGAATCGTCGTTTGGTCTATAATTTAATCATGAATGGGCGCTGGCAAAGTTGCAGGAAGATCCACTTTTTATCGAAAAATTATTTTCAACGAAGCTCATTTCTGATTGAATGGATACGTTAACAAGCAAAATTGCCTCATCTGGAGTATTGCTATTTGATGTGCGTCATGAGTCGGCCGATTTGTTGGAGAAAGTGTGCCAAAATTGGACCTTGCGCTTGAGCCATCTAAAGCGAAGCCGCGGCCAATATTTGCATGAAATCAGCTTCAAACATTAAATTGTATTGATATTCTGGGAAACTATATTTAAAATTATTCCAATATATAGATCTTGTTAGCTGATGATAAAGCGAAATGATTGTAGTTATGCTGGAACTCGGTTTCCGGTTCCGGAAACAGTGATCAAAAACGAAACTCATTTCGATTTTCAAGGGTATTTGAACCTAATGTCACAAATTTTCGTTTTCGCTTGATGCCAAACCTAGCCTAGTTTTCACCTTAACTCCTATCAAACCGTTTGGTTTAAACTAGTTTCAATGTTATTGAACTGAAAATCGAGTCAGTTTCGAACCTGGTACTTTTATCGGGTTTACTGACACCCCCGTAGCTAAGTGCGAACCCTACACAGTTCCTTGAAAAGTGTTTGTTTTATGAAACTACCCTGGGTCAGTTTCAATTTTCTCAAGCTAAAGCAACATAAAAATCTATACAAGAAAAACAATAAAACGCTTCTTAATAAATTCAAACATTGTCCGAAAATATGAAGTTAGGATAAAAAATCGATTTCTAAGCCACCTAGTGGTTCGATAATGTCTTTATCTTGTCTCATTAAACAGATTTTGCTTTTTTACTGATTTCTAACACTTATTTTGGCTCATTTCTTAAACCAATTCATTCAGATTGATTCGGGAAGTTCACAAAAGTTTACTTCAGTGCTTACGTCACATATTCGGCAACATTTTTCAACACAAGTGTATAATAACAATATACATTTGAACGTGATCATAGCAAATACAAATTATAATACGGAGTACTCCGACAAATTTTCAAGGACACATTTTGCATCGTGCGGTACATTGTCATGATACACTGTCAGAGTGACAATGTACTTTAACGAATTTCCTATAAAACTAGCAACACTGAAGGGTAAGAACAAGTTCACTATAGTTACTGTTTATTATAGTGAAAAATATGTAAACATGTTACTTACATATTTTGATCCTTAGGAAAACTATGGAGCGAAATTTCGGACGCCACTGTTCTTGTGTCACATCCCTCTACTAAGCAATTTCTCACCATTTCTAAAGCTTCTCGGTTTATTAGCCGGCGATATTTAGACTGATTGTTGCAGTTTAATTCAGTAACGATAAACAAACAAGTTTGTTTTGCACCGTAGCAACTAGCATAAAGCGTTGCCAGAAACGATCTCCTTTCACATTTTCACACTATCGCAACGAAAGGGAGATATATGCTAGGCTTACTTGTTCATGCTGTGAACCAAACATTGGCGATTCGTTTTTATGGGACTTAGGGGTATTATTATTTGTATTTGATCATAGGTCACTCTCGGAAATAATTATGCGGATAGAAAAAAAGTTGATTTATAGATTACGTCACTTGTACGATATAATATCTTCGAAACTACAAAATCAACAATTCAATTCTAGTCTCGAACGAGTCTACAGTTTATGAAATAGATTAATGCATATTTACGAAACTGAGCGGTAATGAGTTTGGACGTTTACCTTATGATCAAAAAAGAACCGGAATTTTCATTTTAAAATTACCGCGCTTGTCCAATCGGTAAACTTTTATTCTCTCAACGTTGGCAACACTTTTATACACATTCTGTCAAATTTTGACGCATATCGTACGATTAGTTTTTGTTTGGCGTCTATTCAAAGAAGTTGAAAAATTTTCGTGTGGCGATTTTTATAATGGATGAAAATTTAGAACAACGTGCGTGCATCAAATTTTGTGTTCCAAATGGATTTAAGTGTTCCGAAACGTTGAAAATGTTATAAAAGGCCTTTGGTGAATCGTGTCTAGGAAAAACACAGGCATACGAGTGGTATAAACGCTTCAAAGGTGGTCGTACAAGCTTGGATCATGATGAGATCCCTGGCCGCCCAACAACATCTGTTACTGAAGAAAACATTGAATCGGCGAAGCAAACCGTGTTGCAAAATCGTTCTGTACCGATTAGAGAGATTGCTGTGTTGTTGGGCATCTCTTATGGATCAGCCGAACAAATTTTAACTGATGATTTGGGTTTGAAACGCGTCGCTTTTCGGCTGGTGCCAAAAAAGCTGAATTTTATTCAAAAACAGCGTCGTGTTGATGTGGCCAAAGAGATGATTTCCAACGCAGATAGTGACCCCACATTCATCGAATGCATCATAACTGGTGATGAGGTGTGGATCTATGAATATGACGTCGAAACCGCACAACAATCGACCGAATGGCGCTTCGAACGCGAGCCGTCATTTACATCATTATATCACCTAAACCGTAAGTGACAGCCATTTGAACATCATACCAGTTTAATGAACCAAAAGTTCTTTCCAAACAAGCCTAAAGTTTGTTGACATCGGTTCAGCTATTTCCAAGAAAACATAGCGGTTGAAAATCGTAGATCATACACTCATACACATACACACACATATTTTCCGATCTTGTCGAGCTGAATTGAATGGTATATAACACTATGAGTCTCCGAAGCTCCATTCGTAAGTCGGTTTTCCAGCAAATTCTATCACCTTCCTATAGAGAAAGGCAAACATCTTTCATTTGATTCTATGTTGGTGAAAATCGGTTCAAAGAAAAATTAGTGCATATTTTTACTGCACACACATACACACAAACATTGCACAATGGAGAGCAATGGATCAAAAACGCAACGACCTTTTTGGAGGCTGGCTTTTTTTTTGGTGTAAAATTATAAGTAAAACTGATTTCACGCATTTAGAAGAACCGAACGAAAGGCTACCATGTTCATTTTACCCCAAGTTCCCTTTTTGTACTGGATTGTATTCAAGTTTAACTATATGACATAAAACCAAAGTACATGCAGGAGACCGGAGAGTGTGTTTCTGATGTAAAAGTTTAACAAATCGCTTGCACATAGCTTTAATGACAGCAGTAAACTCGTTGTATCGTTTTATTCTATTTTTTACTTGTTTACTGTTTTTTACTGTGTTGTAGTATTCAGGAATTCGATCTACAATCCAGAAGCAGATCCCATACGATCTGTCAATATTGGTCAATATTACGTAGAAAACTTCAGTGATCCCAGTATTTACAATGGGAATGGCAGTACTAGCCCGTTTAACCCATTTTACCCTAATTTATTTCATAAATCGCATCATTAGTTGTTCTAAATTTTCATCTATTATAAAAATCGCCACACGAAAATTTTTCAATTTCTTTGTTTAGACGCCAAACAAAAACTAATCGTACGATATGCGTCAAGTTTGACAGAATATGTATAAAAGTGTTGCCAACGTTGAGAGAATAAAAGTTCACCGATTGAACAAGCGCGGGAATTTTAAACTGAAAATTCCGGTTCTTTCTTGATCATAAGGTACCAACTGTAAAAATACTAGATAATAAGAAATTTTTTGTTTATGATTCCTTCTATTATAAACTTCCCTACTTATGAACTCATAAAACAATAATAATGTAATTAAATATAATTTTTTTCACAAACAACTACCCCCTTTTTGCACTGTAGAAATTGTTGCTACTCCCACTTCGGACTATAAAAATACCATATATCACTATAGAAAGCTACTCTCACTTTTTACTGTGAAAATTGACACTAATTTATTGCAAAAACGTTTGAGTTTATTGTATTGAAAATGTTCCACTACCCTAAATTTTATTGTAAATTAGTGTAAACTTGTGATGTTAAACTGGAAATTTTTGTATTGATACTGGAAACTTTTATTAAGGGTGTTTAGAAGAAAATAGAAAATGTGATCAAATCAAAATGTGATTAAATCAAGTTAAAAAGGTAACGGGTGGCAACTAAAATTTTGGAATTTCTATCTCAAGCTGTTAAAAAAAGATAAACATACTTGAAGATGATCTGATTGATTGAAATTAAAGATACAATGTTCATTGTTTAAAAATTATTAGTGAACATTTGAAAACGGTCCGTAATCGGATGTTCGGCGAAGCTTCCGTTTGATGTTGGAACAGGAGCGTTGTACGGCCTTCATGTCAACTTTGCGAATGTATCTCTTGATTCTTCCAATCAACTGTTTGCAATTCTTGGTTCTCGAGTTATTTTTGTACACCAAGGAGCTCAAAATCCCGAAGAAATCTTCGATATGGCGACACTGAGGTAGATGTGGTTTTTGGGTACAAATGGGATCGAATGGGTATTCAGGAACGATTGTGCTTTTTTGGCGTAATGCGATGACGCTTTATCCGGCCAAAACACGTATTGTCCATCAGCATGATGTTTTTGAAGATACGGGATCCAAATTTCCTTCAAACATTCGTTCTGGTACACATCTTGATTGATTGCCAACCCAGAGGGCTTGAACCATGGCTTAGAAATGCCTTTCTCAGAAATGACAATGTACAGCATCACTTTCTGTTCAAACTTATGTTTAAACTAATATTTTATGTTCGGATGTACAGTAGAACTATCCGTTGAATAGTATCGATCGTTTGCGGGAATCTGCGTCTTCGAAAGAGGGAAGTAACTTTCGTCGTCCAAAACAAAACTTTTTCCGGAAAAAAATTTAATCAACCAGCGGCATTGGGAATTCAGCGTTGAAATCTGTGCGTCAGTATATCCAGTATATATGTTTTGCAGATGTACTGGTGAGAACAGTTGAACTTTTTTGCAGCATCCCTTCGACTCAGTGAATCCTTGCTGTTGAAGGCACGAGAAAGAGAACGAAGTCCTTTTGCGTCCATAATTTTGGCTGGTCTTCCACTACCTTCCTTACGAGCAGTTGTTGAGCATCTTAGGATATTGCAAACTGTCGAAGCCGCAACATTTTTGCTTTTAAAATGTTGTACCGTATACTATTTGCCGAGATTTCTGTGCAATTCGTAGAACTGTACAATGCGCTCGCGAAATACTTCTTGTTTCGACGGCATTTTGAGCAAAACTGAGCAAGCATGAACAGAACAGAAAATACTAGCAGAAAGAGGAGAAAGAGAGCTAACAAATTCACACTCTTAGTTCTTTCTGAGCTCGTTTGTTGTTGAGCATACAGGCCTAGAAAAATTTCCAAAATTTTAGTTGCCACCCGTTACGCTATAATGAGGGTATGTTATATTGAAGTTTACCTGCCATCCGAATCCGTTTAAATTTTGAAGACACGAACACAACAAAACCGTAAAGATCCCCTAGTTTTGTTTCATGTCAACTCAATAACAGCTACCTGAACTCAGTACGAATAGTCAATTGTATATATTTCTAAAGCATGTACGAGAGATAAGTTTGACCATTTTCAGTTGTATTGATAGTACTTTTTACTCACTCGTCATTCATGTACACATTTGTAAACTGATTACCTGCATCTTACGACAGCTCATCTTTAAAGTTTTTATCTTTGGCTGGTCAACAACGAACCTAAACGAAAATTCTTTTGAATGGCAATAAAGAAACCGTACATGAAATAGATGTGATTGAAAGACATGGTCATGAAAGAGACCATATGAATCAACCCCAGAGCATCTATAATTGGTAAACTCACCCAAAAGACAATTCATACTATTAGTTAAAAGCAGATGAAAGTAATCGTGTAATCAAAATTTTATAATCTAGATATAACATATTGATTTGAGGACCGAGTGAATTTAGAACTGTCTATAGAAGTATCGAACCCATAATAAATGGATAGTATATTCCATTATGAAAAGTTCGTTTTTTCATAGCAAGGGTAACCTCAATGTTAGCGGGAAAGTAAATAATACTTGAATATGACATCGAAATGCTTTAGGTTCATTAGAACGAATCGCAACACAAACGCACACCTTGCCCCCTCTTCATCAATCGAATGGAATCACGCTTCTCATAATACTTGCCAATGTTCGACTCGGTCGGTGAAATTGATGAATAAGATTGCTTCGACCACCATCCATCGCATACGAAATCAGATCTCACTCATCCTTTAAGTGATTGACTACAAGTGTAGAATTTGATAACTAAAAAACACTCTATAATTTTTTACGGAAGTTTACACTGGACTTGGGATGACTCATTGATGACAATGCGCGCAAATAATCACCAATACCATGATTTCAAAGGCGTCGCGACGCGTTGAAACGATTTGCGTGCACTGGATCGAGCCAACATGGTAGAACCGAGGTATTTAGATATCTAAAACGTTAGATGATTTGCATTTGTTTTTATGTTTTCCCTCATAATCAAACTGTGTTATAACGTATGGCATTACAATTCGGTAGTAATATTTTGCTAATTGTTATCAACAAGAAGAAGCACTCTGTTTCTTTTTTTTCTTGGTACCTACATTAGCATGTATGTATTGGCTCTCATTCCAGCACGTAATCGTTGAAAGCGACAAAGCATCTCCAATTCTTGTAGCAAAAAGTCACTTGAACTTACTATCGCTTCACTCATACGTTGAGAACACAAAAGACTGAGCATGTGCGGCTGGAGCAAATCAGCACGTGTTTTTGAATTAATGAATATTAATGTAGTTTCACGTGCTTACGCCCGAAAACTTGAAATTTTCGGATGACGATGAGTACGAAATTGATTTCGATTATCAAAAACAAACAAAGCATTTTCTTGAGTTTGAGTTGAGTATTGGATGAAATAAATGGAAAATACTATAGATGTTGTGTTCAACCAACCGACCGGCAAATCTGCTGCGTTGGTATGCAGGCAGTACAAGATGAGAAAAGTTTCGACACTCACTACACAGTAATTCAACTATATTTGTGCCGCCACGTAAATGACTACAAAAAGCAAGCGGCGCCCTTGGTACGCAGTTTTCCACAGTGTCGTCGTCGTGGCCAACGTCAGTCAGTTGCTGGAATCGATGCTGAACTGAGCGTCGCACACACGGTTAATTTAGAGGGTGTGTTAGACGAAGACAAAAAAAAGAAGTGATTCAGATTAGTTACCACCTAATTAGTAAACCAAAGAAATTCTTGTAACTGCAGACAACATGCAGCAGCCAGGTGTTGTTATCGTTGGAGGTACGTTGTATTGAAAGGGTTTGAGGTATATGAAAAAAAACAAAGAATCTCGTTCCGATCGGCTATGGCAGGTAATACGATAGCACGTTTAAGGTATCGCGGGAAGTTGTAAATTGAGTCTGTGCACCTGTTGACCATTACGTCGATCTATGTTAATGAATTGTTTAGAGTTTGTTACTGGAAAATGGAAAAAATTATTTGTTGTTATCGAAATGTGTTAAATATGTTCGAAAAATTATTGGTTTAGGCACAGAGTCATTTTGTCATTCATGAGTATTGCGTACTACATTACAGTGTATGCACCTGTGCAATCACTAAGAAAATGTAATATGGCTTCAATGTGGCGTGAATGAATCCAATGCCAAAACACGGTTAAAAGTTTCAAAGTATTGGAATAAGGGTTAATCATCTAAACTTCATATAGTTATGTTGCACAAGTTGAGCGTGGACCGGCATATTTAGAGACTTGTGATGGTTTTTCAAAATTTCCTTGATTGGAAAGGAAAGATCAAAGGTGCATGTAACAAAATTATGTAGTGGATAAGGTGAGCGAACAGCAGAAACGCAACGGAAAGAATGGTGAACCTCTCCCGGCGAACGACCACAATATGTTAAAGCCGGGTATAAATAAACGATATTAATAATAATAATAATAATAATAATAATGAACCTCTCTGGCTGTAGAATATCCTTCAATTATAGCTCTCCATACACAGATTCAAATATATATGGAGAACCAAACTCCCGGATACGCAGTTGCGTCAATGCGGAGCAGGTACAAAACAAAGGCTGGTGTCCACTAGGAGATTGATAGTACCTATTATCCTCCTCTGGACTGATTCAACCTGGGGGCCATGTGACAGTAAAACCTATAGCTATTGCATGTCTTAAAGCGACAATAGCTAAAAATTTCCTTTGCCGCTTTCAGTTACTAGATTCTATCTATCTATCTATCTATACAGCAATTCCATAAGAAAAAGATATACAACCTCTTAGAAATTTATAACTTTTGGTACAATCGTCCTACTTCGGGAAAAATTGGACCCGGCGGGTGCGGCGAAATGTCCCACTTTGGCCGAGCATTGTCATGTATGAGAATAACATTATCATATCTTTGCTTGTATTACGGCCGTTATTCTCGTAATGCACGGTTCAAACGCATCAATTGCAGCTTATACCGATTGTTCGTTATAGTATCGCCTGGTTGTAGCAGCTCACAATACTCAACACTCTTTTGATCTCAACAGATGCACAACGTGACCTTCGAACCATGAATATTCGGCTTTGGTGTTAATGTTGATGTCGATGGCAACAATTGACCGGACATAGCGTAGTATTTTTGCCTTTCTCATGTATGTAGAAAGGTTAATCATCACTGTGAAAACTGACTTCTAAACAGGCCGAGTGTCATATACCATTGGACTCAGTTCGTCGAGATCACAAAATGTCTGTGTGTATGTGACAAATAATGTCACTTATTTTTCTCACAGATGGCTGAACCGATTTTTACAAACTCAGATTCAAATAAAAGGTCTCATGACCTCATAGACTGCTATTGAGTTTTATCCTGATCCGATTTTCGCTTCCGGAATTACACACGCTCATTCAATGTTACTCACTTTTGCTTATTTAGTTCAAATGTCAAAAAAGTGAGTAATATTGATTTAGAAGACTGAGTAACTTCTACTCAGTTTCAAAATTGACAGCAAGTTTTACTCACAGTGCTTTGAAAACGTTGTGTGAAAATTTACGTTTACTGATTTGCGTATATCTATTGAAAGGAAATTCGAAGGAAAATGGAACAGATTGAAGCCGCGGAAGGTGAAGAAGTCTATCGAAAATTAAAAGGTAATATTGTTACACCTCCTTATAAGAAAAATTTGCGCAGCTGTTTTTATGGCTGACCTTCGTTCCGGGATACGTGAGGGGGTTGAAAGCTCATTTTCAACAAATTTATAAACTAAATACGAGCAAAAATGAAGTACTGTCGTTCAAATGTTCGGAACGTGGAATTGTATACAGAAGCCTTAATTTTAGGATGTTCTTCCGTTATTTTGACATGTTTCTATAATTACGTTCTATGGAAAAACTACACTTAAATCCATTTGTAACACAAAATTTGATGCACGCACGTTGTTCTAAATTTTCATCCATTATAAAAATCGCCACACGAAAATTTTTCAATTTCTTTGTTTAGACGCCAAACAAAAACTAATCGTACGATATGCGTCAAAATTTGACAGAATTTGTATAAAAGTGTTGCCAACGTTGAGAGAATAAAAGTTTACCGATTGGACAAGCGCGGGAATTTTAACATGAAAATTCCGGTTCTTTTTTGATCATAAGGTCTGTGTAAATCTATGAGAAAATGCGCACTTAATTTTCTCTGAAACTTCTAAACTGATTTTCGCAAATGCTGATCCAGAGCCGACTCCCGGTTCCGGTGTTACAAATGAAAAATTTTCATTTTCATGAGTAGTTTTTCACAAGGCATGGCGAAACGAGCTGCAATTTTGTTATAAAACTTATTGGTAAATCCATCTTAGCAGACACAGAGAAAACTAATGAAATTTACATGACATGTAATTCAATAATACTTTGAAAGAGACATCAATTAAAGATTTGATTGAAAACCATCATCGATGTAAAAGTATATTCGAATGCCTTGAATTTTCAATGAATTATACAACATATTTTTATTTACGCTTAGGTTTGCTTTTAAAGTATATTTAAAAGTAAAGACCGGAGGAGTAACTTTATATTCAATTTTCTGCTCCAAATAAGTGCATGAAAATAGATGTAAATATTTTTATACCTTGTTTGTTAGTGGATATATAAACCTATTTTGGGACTAATAGTCTTCGGTTTCCGCTTCCGAAAGCGCCGATAATAGTGAAGCAAAGCTCCAAAAACGGAACTCACTTCGATTTTGTCAGCAACGGTTAAACCGATTTTCACATATCATTATTCAAATTAAAGCACTTATTGTTTTAAAAGATACTGTGAAATTTCATCTAGACCCGACTTCCGGTTCCAAAATTATAGGGCGATAAGTATCAATACATTCAAAATGACAATGCAAAACCGATACGCGTCAGTACTTGCTGGTACGGAAGAAGAATACACCACCGGCTTTGATCCGTTCGCAGCGTGCATTGTTCAATTTCTTATAGCGTGTGTGACAGATTTGAATCTGTATTTTTCTGGAGATAAATAAGTAAATCTTCTATTCAATTTGTACCTTGTTACTAAATTCTCATCATATGAGCTAAAGACTACGAGATAACGTGCGTGCAATGAATATGTTTGTTCAGAATTACCCGTCGTGGTGGTCATTCTCATCATCTGCTCTGCTGTCGCTAAACCTGCCACCAGCTGTTATCCATCGCGGTTCTGTCGTTACACCAAGGGACAAGCTTGTCACCTCCACGCCGTTGCGACGTTCCTTTCGCCAACACTCCTGTCACTCTCCGTCCCACCTGAAGACCAGAAGTTTCGTTCATTGAGGGAACTCACAGTCATTTACATTATTTAGAAAATATATTACTTTCTCAAATGTTATTCCTCCATTCTAGAAATTTGACAGTATTGTACTTAGAACTTCAGCTACAACATATCAAAAAATAAAATAAAAATCAAAAATACCTTTTTTGAGATATTAGAATTTTAAGTGTTCTCTTTGAAATGAAAATCAAACAAAAAATGTTTTTCAACAGTACTAATTTTTTTACATAGTTCTTCTAATTACCTAAAAAAATCAAATCGATCGTACTCATAGTTTCTGAAGCACATATTATTGAAAATTTCCATGGGATTTTTGCTTAGTCCCTTCCTAATAGTAAGGCAAGAGTAAAAAAGGTAAATTGATGATGCAAATTGTTACGTTTGGCCTTGAATAAGGCGTATGCAAAATTTGAGCCAAATCAAAAAAATTCATAAAAATCTGTCATTTGCGGTGGATTTCCGCAACTAGTAATTTTTTTCTCTAAATTGGACTCATTTATTTAAAACCATGACTCATCTGATTTAAAACCATGACCGATGTAAAATCAAATAGGAATGCATTGATTTTTCGATGAACAAGACTGTATATTAAAAAAAACACATAGTTTTGCTTTCAAAGTAAAGGGTGTTTTTCTAAGAGTTTGCTAGTTTGAAATTTAATTAAAGCACATGTCAAATTGTGAAATGGCAAAATTATTTTTTTTAATTTGGTAGATAGTTTTGTAGCATTTAACATTTAAATATGGCCGCATATGGCCGCCAAGACTATTTTTCACAAAGGTCATTCTGGAGGTCCAATTGTCGACCACTTTTTCAAGGATTTGAGGGCATACTTCAGCAATGACACGTTGAACATTCGTTTCGTTGCTGGGCTATCCATAGAAACCAATGACTTCATGTATCCCCACAAAAAATAATCGATATCGAATTATATCGAGATTTGACGGCATACGAACGCGGAGTCTAATTCACCGGTCCATGTCGCGGAATAATTTTATCGTTGAAATGTTCTTTCAATAAGTCGGTTGTTTCGGCTGCAGTATGACAAGTGGCACCATCCTGTTGAAACCACATTTCACCCACATCCATATCATGAAGATTCGGCAACAACAGTTCATTGATCATGGATCAGTATTGATTTCCACCGCACCAAACTGTAGATTTATTGGGATGCATCGGTAATTTTTGATGGCTTGGCATCCAAAAGAGTGAATGTAGACCGAAATTTGGCACTTATGTTCTTCATGGTGGTCTCAAACGGACGATAATGTGCACTTTAAAATTAATGTAGTGCTCTATAAACGTTTTTAATTAAACACTGATTTTGAAAATAAATTTTTACGATTTGGAAGCGTTGTTTTGGAGTTAACCTATACATGATTATTTGCCAAACAATAGTGAGTAGAGTCACTTTAATTGATGTAAATTCACAAAATATTTTTATCAGTACGACCTGGAAGTACCGGGAAAAGTGGTCAAAATCTTCATAATCGAACTCAGTCATCTTTCTCAGTGACTCAATCGATTGTAACACACATATTTACATATACAAGGTGTAATGGTGCATTATGGAATTCCCGAATTTCGTCCGGATCCGATTTCTGGTTCTGAAATGAGGGGATGGTGAATGTTTAACGTTTCAAACCGTCGATCAGGTTATGGCTGTTGGTAGCAAAACAACCTTTGTTTTCTATCAAGAGTTAAGAAAGAGTATTTTGAAGAATATTACAAGATCACATATGAGCGTTGTGAGACAGGCATTATTACACCACTAAAAGAATTGTTACAATTAAACAATGTATAAAAATGCATTCGTCCTTATTCAAAGTTACTGTTAAGTCAAATTGATATCTCTATCTGTGAATAACCAATGGTTTACTATACTGAAAACGTGTACAAAGTTTTGTCAAATTCGAAGTTGATCCAAATTTTGCCACGCTTTTTGGTAATAATTAGTTAGTTAGTTGTATATTTTAGTTCGATTTTAACCTATCGGTCATTCACCGGGGGTGGTAATAATTCCTGGAACTGCTCATGTCTTTTGCTCTAACATTGATGATTGAAATTGTAGAGGTCGTAAATTGATGCTCGAGCAAACTTTCTTGCTTTTGCTGGAAATCGAGAGAGACACTAAGTGAATTAAAAGAGTTTTTTTAATCGGCGACGTATCAAAAATCGTAGCAATGACGTGACGCGGTGGCATGCAGATATAAACTGGGTTTTTATTTCGGGCGCATCGTTTTAACAGTGCGTCCATTTTTCACCAGTATAATATTTTAAACAAAAGTTCGATTTTTGTTGTATTTACTTTCGAAGAAAAATTTCATTTTACTCGCGAGAACTCGACGATAATGCGAATGTTTTAGATATACTAAACTATAATGGAAAAATTGTGCTAACCTTTTCATTATCTTTTGGTGGTATCTGTATTCATAATTCATAAAAATTCTACGTATATGAGAAAAACGTTTGCACAATTTGCTAGCTGATATACATGCTAGGCCCAGAGTGCAAAATGATTCATTCGAAGGCACTCGTCACGTGGGTGGAATATTTTATCCCTCGAGTACCCGGAAAAGAAAATTGTGTTACCTGAACTTTCAACGTCAATACACCATTACTACTAAAACAATAACCGATTCGGTATTGCCAACGATAAGAATATTGAACTTTCGAATACTCCTACATCAATCTGGAAAAAATGGTGTCTTAATAATGCATAGTGCCACTTCATCATCATTTCAGCTCCCGCCGTCGGCCCCGAGTCCACCACATTGGTTTGTCCATCGTGTAGAGCGCAGATAAGAACACGAGTCGAGCACAATTCCACTACCAAGACGCATATTATCGCCATACTGCTGTTTGTTTTTTGGTAAGCAATATTGTCAACTTTGCAGAATGTATATGTTTATAATTCGCAATATTTCAAACAAATTCTAGTTGTTGGCCTTGCATCTGTGTGCCGTACTGTTGCGATTCCTGCAAAGACGCAAATCACTACTGTCCGAATTGCAGCGCTTTCATCGGTAGCCATAAGCATTAATTTTAACGACGGAATCGGAGTAAAGTCGGAAGCCCTGTCAGTTTTACCAATTTGTATGTTTCCAGTATGCGAACCAAAACGCACAATAAATTCCAGAAACGATGTATTTATCAATAAGAATTTGTAAAAGAACAAATATGCGGAATATACACTAGATTGACAACCAACATCGTTTCCGCAAATAATTAAAACCTTCGTTAAATCTCTTATATTACCACGACTTGTCCTAACCATCTGTACATTCAACTCGATTGTTTCGTAGAACATCAACGATTTGCTGAATTGGTATTCTTATCGAAATTAATTTCCGGAAAGCATTGACCAGTACCTTTATCTGCTCCAACAAATATTTTATATTGGTGCCAGATAAGAGGTAAGTATCTATATAATCTCTGCTATATATGTATATGGAGGAAACCCTACATTGTGAATTACTGGGCTTATAGTCGGATTTCCTCGATTGGTAATATAATCAATGTGCACTAGACAGTCCCGGGTTGGCGGTTCAATGCATAGGACGCTGGTCTTACAAACCAGTTGTCATATGTTCGAGCCCCGACCTGGAAGGATTCTTAGTGTCAGTATAATTCCTTAGTACTAGCCATGCAATGACTCTGACAGAAAAAAAATAATGAAATTTACACGGCAAATAATTCAATGATACTTTGAAATAGATATCAATTGAATCAAAAAAATTGATTGAAAACCATCATCGATGTAAAATTAAATTAGAATGCTTTTATTGTTCAATGGATTGTACCATATATTTAAATTTACTTTTAGTTTTGCTTTTAAAGTATGTTGAAACGTAAAGATCTGAGGAGTAACTTTATATTCAATTTCCTGCTTCAAATATGTGCATGAAAATAGATGTAAATATTTTGTAAGAATAAAGTAATGAAACTTCCACGCCATGTAAATCAATAGTATTGTTAAATAGACATTAGTTGAATGCTCAGTAATATGTCGTACTAAAATTTTTAGACCATTTTTCGATTGTTGAAAGTAACAACAATATTTCAAAGCAATATGATTTTTCCGCATGGGTCTTAATGACTACGGACTGGAATCTCATTAAATTTTCAACATCATCTATCCACCGGTTTGTTTTGTCCATTTACAATATGAGGATATGATTAGGTATCCACAGTATAGGGCGGTTCCTTGCAGCAGGGGTATGCTTGCTAGAATTCCAAAGCAGCTTATTTTATATTCGATAGTATGTCATAGACAACTGTACTTTGTAAAAACTAGGTGAATCCGCCTATATGAAACTGTACCAAATATCGTTAGCCATTCTTCATCATTATTATTGTATAATCGAAAGATCAAAAGAGTGCAACACTGGACAACCCATACCGTCGATTGATCCTTATTCACAACACAAAGCTTTTGGTTCTCGAGTGAATATACGAAGACTTAAGCTTTGAGCGGCTAATAGCTTAAAAGTATACAATTATGATTATTCGCTTGCTAACACGTAACGCAGAACTTGTACATTTGAACTGTATTCTGTTTTGAAAGACTTATCAGGACGCAGCATTTTAAATTGTCACGAAGAATAGATAAATTAACGTAATGAAATTTATTCGTTCGTTCATTTCATACTCGTGCTTCATAGGTGCAGAGAACAAAACGATATATCAATGACACCCAAATTCGAACGAGTGTAGTCGACGTGATACTGGTGCTTAATCCACTAGGTGGTGCGATAATACCGTTTTCTTTCAATTATAATAGTTTATTTAGAAATATCGTTTTATTTTAGTACATTAAAAAGCAAAAGCGAACAGTTTTAACAATATGTATTCATTGTAGTTCATATGAACTTAATTTCCTTAATGCTTTTATAAAAAAAGTAATTGAAAATGTGAATTTGTTAGTGTTTTTTTTCTTCAAATTTTCTTCGCATTTCGTCTTTGACTCGTCAGTACACATCAGTTTTTGTTGACACTGTTAACTACATAACTTTTCTATATGAGACAAACCATCAGAAAATCAGGTCATGGGAAAACTATCAGAAGCTTCAATAGAGTTTAGAATTGAGAAAATGGTTTTAGCTACCAGTTAGGCCATTACTTTCGTTACTTCCGGATATAAATTTGTTCTGTGATCAACCTATAGTAGAACTTTGATCCGTTTTTGAGCCGTCATTTATTAGGCTTGCTGCAGATAGAATTGGAACAAAAACAAATGCTTGTATATCAGTTATTTATAATTGAACTCAAGATCTTTTTTTATACAAATGTAGCGTTTTCTTCATATTTTAAAAAAAAATACGAATAAAATTTTCACGGTTTCGAAGGAATTCTCGATTTTTTCCTGTAACACGGCTCATTAGGCGGCGCACACCTTCTTCGTCCATCGTTTTAGCTATCTTATTCTACCAGGTCGTCATCTGATTGATTTCTTTGACAACCTTTCCCTTTGCCTTGAATCTCCTCTTCATGATTGCCCAGTATTTCTCAATAAGGGGGGAACTGGGGGCAGTTGGGTGGGTTAAGGTTTTTCGGAACAAATTGGACCCCTTTCTCTGCACACCATTCTTGAACGACTTGACTGTAATGACAACTTGCCAAATCTAGCCAAAACATTACGGGATGGTCGTGGGATCGAATGAACTGCAAAATTCGTTTGTGGATATACTCTTTTTGGTTTAATTCCGATGTCATTGTTTTATTTGTAACGAAAACTTTCATTTTTTTGCCACAAATGCCCAGCCAAATTATAAATTTTCTTGCAAATTTGTCGGCTAAAACAAATTTAAATTTGGCTGCAAGATTCCCCCGAGCCGTTGCTAAGTAAAATTTTTGACCTGGGATTTGCCCGAAGTCAGCCTTGACATAGGTTTCATCGTCCATCAGAAGACACCCGTCGAACTTGGTCAGCACCTGGTCATATAGTTTCCGAGCACGAATTTTGACCACATTATTCTGTTTTATGGTCCGATTTGGCTGTTTGCTAGCTCGATACGACTTGATTCCTTCCCGGAGTCGAGTTCTCCTCACGGTACTATGGGCAGCACCGAATTTTCTGGCCAACTCACAGTCCGACAGATTAGGATTCCTCTTAATCGTCTTCAAAATCTTACCACACAGTTTCCGGTCGACAGTTCCACTCCGACGATTGGCTTGAGGCTTCCGAATTGTCGTCAATGTTTCCTTATACAGTTTGATAACGCGCCATACGGTATTTCTGGGCAATTTCAGCTGTTTAGCTAGCCTAGATGCAGACCACAATGGATTTTCCAAATAACTGTGCACAATTTTTTCCCTTCTTTCGGCATCCATGTTTATTGTTTACAAAGTACAGTCGATTTGCGAAATGTCAAAAATCATAGGTGAATCTGATAAAATTCCCGACACGTGGGCGCCAAGAACTTCCAAATCCGTCTACCAGAAGCGCCACAATATGAGCAAAAGTTTGTTCCAATTCTAAATGAAGCAAGCATTAAGATGATTTGAAAGGAACCGGATAAGCAAACGCAATCGTCTCCCAAAGAGAATTCATAATGTTATACTAAATTTGCTGGAGAAAACTTTCCCGAAACTCAAAAATAATTCAAACACAAATAGAATCCGAACGATTTTGTTTCCTTGAAAGTTATTAAGGATGTCAAGATCTACTTTATGAATAACATCATGATTTTGATTTAGAGGAATTAAAAAAGTTGGATTCATTCTCAAAACACCGACACTCTATATCATCAGGTTCATAATCTATTTTCTATGCTGAACTTGCGAACCAACTAGCGCCATTCGATGTATGAGCTCTATACTAACATATTCTTCATAATGTAGACCTTGACACCCTAAACAACTTTCAAGAAAACAAACCCGCTCTTACGCAACATGGAGCACTATGAAAACGGTTTGCCGCATTCTTTCACATACCAACATGTTCGTAATACTTCATGCCCAAATCATTTTGTCTATTGAAAGTAGATAAATAATTTCATGAATTTTTCAAAGTGCCCTTGGCTGAAATTGTGGGTCTATATAACTACAACACGTTTACGAAGACTGTATGAGGCTATTTATTGATAGAAGCGAGATTATTGTACACCACTATGCAATAATCATATGCGATTCGATACACCATTAATATATCTTAGGTCATTCGCCTCTTCGGATCAGAAAAACTTTCTGACCCTATGTGCGGGGTTGGGAATCGAACCCAGGCGGGCTGCGTGAAAGGCATCGACTATCCCATCACGCTATACCCGTCCCCTGATATCTACATTCACCATCGACACTTTTTTTAACCATCAAATTCTTACAAAACGATCTTACATCTAGTTCCAGTTCTTTATTTATTTATTCGTCAAACAAATGTAGACTACAGACAAAAAAAAGTTACAATGGAGCAATTCCAGAAATGCTTAGCAGATCATCAGATTCGACCTTCTCCGATTTGGATGAAATTTTGCACATGCACATGCACAGTTTTGAACTGATGGAGAGGTCAATCCGACTCACGACTGATTTTTAAAAAGGGCGTATGTATTTTTGCATTTCACAAAAATTGCCTCTTTCAAATCGTTGTAACTCGGAAACCGTTAATTGTACAAAAATGGCGTTCAGGAAGAAGTTGTAGGGAATCGATTGGGCACTCTAAAAAAATATACACTGAAAAAACTTTTTGATTTTCTTTTCTCTATAATTACAAAATAATCCGAAAAAGTTAAATAAAAAAAATCAGGGTTCTAATTTTTTTTGACAATTTTTATTTTAAAGCTGTAATTAAAACCTACAGATTGATGGCTTTCCCATCCATGCCTTTTGAAAAATGAAGAAGTTACAGCTAAAACAATTTACAGATATATTCGAAATTTCAAATTCTCGTTGATATATAATCATTTAAACAGTAGAACTAACGTAACTACGTCAAAACGAATAAACACATGTAGAATCAAAGAGGTGTGCCAGTTGACTACCTACTGTTTACAGCCAACGTACGTACCGGTGAATTGCTTACCTAAATTCTACCTGTTTCACATATAAATAGCTATGCATCGTAGAACAGATATCAGTTTAAAACAAATCTCTTTCGAAACAGTTACAATACTACAATATGGTTTTTCCAAAGTGTTGTAAAACTTTTCCTGATTTTGTGTGTTCCGGAAAAGTTTTCCAATTAACAGAAACCATAATTGGAAAATTATAAGCTCAAAAGTGCACGGTTGATTTGAATACTACGTTAAGCATTTGTGATCGCTGTCGTAGGCGGGCTTATAAGGAAAGTCATACGTCGGAAACAGAAGGGCAGTCAACAACGGAACCACAACCATCCACATCGCAATACGATTTAGAGGAAGTACCTTCAGCAGCTGCAATCAACTCAGCATTTTCTGAAGCATCAGTCGCGGCGGAATATTCAAGAGCACACAACATTGAACTCTTCAACATGGGCATCGCAGAAACCAACGTGTCTCTGATATCAACGAAGAAAACCCGGAATATTAATTATCCACGAGAAAAATATTTGGATATTTCAAGAGGTATAAAAAAGCAAATATTCGGGTTTCCGGCGGATGAAGATGATCCAGAATTACTCAAAACGAAAGCAGCAGAGTTGGATGAAGTGATTACTAAAATGATAGAGCAGTTTGCTAAGCCTTGCACTAGGAATGAAAAGTGCGTTTGTTGTCAGTCTTGCCAAACTCGTCGTCAAAGGAGAAAATAGCCACCCAATTCAAGGCGACATACATTGTGTCGGAGGCAAGAGAATCAATGGACGAAAAAAAAGCGAAGAGACAAACGGGACGCAGCAGGAACGAAACTATAGAAAACGAGGTGCTTCAATATTTCAACAGTGATGACGTCAGCAGAGTAATGCCGGAATCAAAAGATTGCGTCACAGTCAAAATGAATGGTAAGTGTGAACGCAAACAAAAACAATTGCTTTATTCATCATTGAAAGAAATTTATTTGGGTTATAAGGAGGAATTTCCAGATCGAAATATTGGATTTAGTACATTTGTAGTATTAAGACCAAAACACAGCAAGTTGTTTGGAATTTCTGGTTCACATAACATATGTGTTTGCACAATCCATGAGAATGTTTCATTAATGATTAATGCTGTTGAAAAATATTTCAAGTATGACGATAAGAATTATTATTTAAAAAAAGCTATTATGTGACTCATCAAAAAGATCCTGCTAACTCCGTGAATGCAAAAGTTGTCCTGCTACACAAGATCTGGAGAGAAGCGTTTTAGACAATTTCGAGGAACGTGATTTGAACAATGGGTTTCTACTGACAGATGTGATCAAGAGAAATTTGTCAAACCAGTAGAAGAATTTGCAGCATATTTTTGCGAAAAATTAGTAAAACTTGTGATTCATGATTTTATTAAATATCAGCAATCCGATTTTCTTAAAAAGGCAAAATCTAATTTAAAGACAGGAGAAATAGTAATTATTTGTGATTTTTCAGAAAATTTTTCTTTTGTGTTTCAGCATCAAAGCCACTATTGGAGCAATGATCAAGCAACCATTCATCCATTTTAAATTTATTATAGAGAATCAGAAGAGCTTGAACATTTAAGTTTCATTGTGATTTAAGAAGTGCCTAAACACGATACCATCGCGGTTCAAGTGTTTATTTCACTCTCAATGTCATTTTTAAAAGACAAAATTCAGATTTAAAGAGCAATATTTATGTCTGACGGAGCTGCCTCGCAGTACAAAAACAAAAAAAAATTTGCAAGTCTCTGTAAATTAAAATCAATGTATAACATTGATGCTGAGTGGCATTTTTTGCAATTTCTCATGGTAAAGGACCATGTGATGCACTCGGGGGTAATTTAAAGCGAATGGCACGACGTGAAAGCTTGGCTAAACTACATGAACACCCAATCACAACTGCAAAACAATTATATGAATGGGCAGAGCAGAGACGTCGAGATGCATTCACGACCATGTCTTTTTGTTACGTGTAAGACAAGAAGAATATGAACGGGGTGTGACCGAGTGGAGTAGTGTTTATAAGGATACCAAAATGATTTCAGGTACACAGAAATATCATTTTTTCGTTCCGATTTCAGAAACCACAATCGTCACAAGACTGTATTCGAATGAGGATGCACGTAGTACTCATACAATTTTCGAAAACTTAAAACCAAGCAAATAAACAATTCATGGAAATATAAAAAATGGTGTTATAATTAAATATCCAAGTATCTCAAGAACAGCTACTTTTAGAAGAAAGGATATCATGAACAAATTTATTTCCTTTAACTTGTAGAATAATATTCTACTGTTTAAATGATTATCTTTCATCGAGAACTTGAAATTTCGAATATATTTGTAATTTGTTTTAGCTGTGACTTCTTCATTTTTCAAAAGGCACGGAAGGAGTAGCCATCAATCTGTAGGTTTTGATAAGAGCTTTAAAATAAAAATTATCAAAAAAAATATCGAAACCCTGATTTTTTTTAATTTAATTTTTTTGGTTAATTTTGAAATTATTGAGAAAAAAATCAGTGTATATTTTTTATAGAGTGCCCAATCGATTCCCTACAACTTCTTCCTGAACGCCATTTTTGTACAATTAACGGTTTCCGAGTTACAACGATTTGAAAAAAAGCAATTTTTGTGAAATGCAAAAATACATACGCCCCTTTTAAAAATCAGTCGTGAGTCGGATTGCCCTCTCCATCGGTTCAAAACTTATGATTTGCCATACTGAAGCCATGTGCAAAGTTTCATCCAAATCGGAGGAGGTCGATTCTGATTTTGTCACTTTTCGTCTACTCATTCCTGGAATTGCTCAATGGTTTCCTATATGCTATACATTATTTCTACGATTTGGTTTCAATTTTTATTTTAATTGTTTCCTGGACATAGTTAGATAGATTTTTTGGTAGTTTTCGTTATAAAAGCGCATCATTTGATGAACAGGATTATTTTTGGCATAATTTGTTTTATTTTTTATCCGAGAATATTTGACGACTTCTGAGATGGCGACTAGGAGCATAAAATTTTAGTTGTGAAAGCAATGATTCAGATTGTACTCTTTGAGAAATAATGTCGTTGATAACATACCCCAAAACGGTTCGTATGGCCATACATTAATGTGACGAATAAATTTAAATAGTTTTTAACAAGGCTTTGGAGATTTTTTTGGTATCGTCTTCTATGACTGCTATGATGGTTTGGATTTTTAAAATTAATCACCCTATAATTTCAGCATCGGATAAAAATCACCAATTCCTTATGGGACCGTAAGCCTTTCAATTTGAAATTTTGTTTATGAAATTCGTTTTGGTTTTTTCGGAGAAACGACTGAGCTCCTCTATTCCCGATATTTTCGGAACCGGAATTTGGAAGCCGGTGTAGTCGAAGTCTTAAATGCGCTCAAAGGATTGTAAGCCATTTCATTTGATTAGAAAATTTTGAAAATCAATGTAGCCATCTTTGACAGATCGCAGTGCGTTCCAACTAAAAGTTGTGGAATTGTCGAAAACCGAATACCGGTTAAACTGAAATAAGCTTATTTGCTAAATTTCTGTTTGAGCTGTTAGTAGAATATTCTCACTAATAGTACTGTTGTTGTACCGTTGAATTCCACTATGTCACGTCATTACACTCTCACAGTCACTATTTTCACAGTCACTATTTTTCCCGAAAGTGTATCACACGTTATAATACTGATACGTATTTCGGAATGTTATTTACATCCTTCTTCAGATACACTGAAGAAGGATGTAAAAGTTTGCAATAAGCAGTTCAATTTGAACTGCTCTGCACTGACGAGTCTAAGACGAAACGTAAAGAAAAGTAAAAACGGTTATGTGCCCTAAGCACAAACATAGGCTAACCCCTAAATGACCATACCTGCATCGGCCAGTATATGCCGAAAACAACGTTTTCGTTCGGCACGTCAGGAAAGACGTGGTACTTCGGTACCAAATGATAAGTGTTTTGCAAGTAGCATTAACTTTACGTCTGCTTAGCGGTTCAAGTTGAACTGTTTAAGTTTGCAATAAGCAGTTCAATTTGAACTGCTCTGCACTGACGAGTCTAAGACGAAACGTAAAGAAAAGTAAAAACGGTTGTGTGCCCTAAGCACAAACATAGGCTAACCCCTAAATGAAGATGAAAAGGTTTATCGTCACATTTGTAATTTTTTAGAATACCGAATTTATACAAGATTAATGTTGACGTCATTATGGTAACGGAATCGCAATCAGGAGATGAAGATACTTACCATGTCCTTTGTTCTCGTCTTGCAGCCAATACACTTATGATTACCAGCCAATGGGTGAATGAAAAATAGACACCATTCCTCTAATTCCAATTATCCTACAAACATCATGCAGAGGCAGTACAGAAGCTGTAGTTATTTGAAGAATAAACAATAATGTAATACGTATAGAAATCTGAATTGATAAATAACAATCAACACAATATTCAATATTCGGACCATCATGTAAAAAAAACAATTTAAATACCTAGGTTTTCTGAAAGTTTGAGACATTCGATTTTTTACAGAGTATATTCTCTCATCAAAGTAATAAATTTATCTTTTTATTATAGAAGGTGAAGAAACAAAGTAAATAAATACTTAAACTGTGTCCCTGTTGACATGTAGCTTATGAATGAACCATAAGTAATGGAATGGACAGTGCGAATAGCGTACAATTCGATTATAATTATCTTTCTTAATTTTGAACCGAGAATTTCCTTTATCAACAATAATGTAATTTGAAATGTGAAACAATTGTTTTGTCGATTACGTTCTTTGTTCGATTATATCTCCGATACCGAGCCCAATTTTAGCCTCGAACGAGCCAAAAATTATTGATATCGGTGATTCCATATACAAAAAAAAAAGTTGAGTGTCGGTGTTTACAGAAATCCTAATACCTTTGTACAGATGAAAGCAAACATACAAACAAATATAAACATAAAAATTTTACAAATTGGTTATATCTAATCGTTAATTAAAATTGCGTGAGATAGCTGAGGCCGTATGTTTACAATTATGCATGAACATTTGACCACGACAAAGTTTTTTTCAAAGTGAGTGCCGCGTATACTCACAGTCGATCAAAAATAACAACGTGTTGATGATTCGTATCAGTGTTTGGTCATGTTTACAAGTAACCAATCAGATTTTTGCGTCGATATGTGACAATGGATGAAATGTGGATCCACCATTTCACTCCGACATCAAAACGATCATCGTCTGAATGGACTGAACCCAATGAACCACGTCGCACAGTAATCAGCTGGGAAGGTTACGGCTTCAAATTTTGTAAAGTAAAGAAACAATTCCTGAATGTGCAGCATACTTCGAGGTAAAAGACAAATCCTTATACAAGAACAGCTTGTAGAAGTTAGAGAAGCGTTGGAATGATTGTATTACTTTTGAAGGAGATTACATTGACGAATAACATCGATTTTTGGCAAAAAAAACTTAACGACGAGATTCAATAATAATGGAACAAAATATTTTTCTCTTAAAATATTACAATTATTACAGATGGGTATTTTTTTAAATAAAACATAACACAGTTAATATATGAGAAAGGGTCCATCACACCACTGCGTGGATTAAAAACGGTTTTAATTTTTTTAATATATATAAAAAATAGGTATTGAATTCGCTCAAACTTTCGAAAAATTTTCCGAGGCCCGGAGGGCCGAATGTCATATACCAATCGATTCAGCTTGACGAACTGAGCAAATGTCTGTGTGTGTGTGTGTGTGTGTGTCTGTATGTGTGTTGTCAACTAAGAGGTCGAGATCTCAGAGATGGCTGGACCGATTTTGATCAAACTAGTCACAAATGAAAGGTCTCCCCGTCACCCAGAACGCTATTGAATGGTTTTGAGATCGGATGTTTACTTTTTGAGTTATACGAAGTTTTATGTCAAAATTTTCAGTTTTTTGACAGTATCTGTCACAATTGACCTTGAAAACAGAACATGTTTTCAGACTTAGATTCCGCACGGTAATAGCTATCCAACAAGCCATAGATTGTTAAAATCCGTCCATTTTTAACGGAGATATCGAATTTTTTGTGTAAGCGACTTTTCCCCCATATTCCAGCAGTAGAAGTTCTGCGCGCTGTATGGCAAAGAAAGGCTTGGGAGCAACGTAAAACACGATTTTTTATACTGTTACATACAATAGTTTCTAAGTACCAAAAAGACTGTGAACAGCATTATTTTTCATGACATTTTGCCTCGTACCAATTTTAGCACGGTTCGTTTTTGGCAACATAATCGTTCGAATATGACATATTGGAAAGATGGCAGTACTTCCGAATTCTGAACAATTTCATAATTATATTGATTTAAACTGCTTACAGCAATACATGCTGGAAGAACAAAACACCCATATACCATTTAAATCAGTTCGTCGAGATCAGCAAATGCGTATGTGACAAATAATTTCACTCAATTTTTTACCTTATTTTCGAAGATGACTCAACCGTTTTCTACAAACTCAGATTCATATGAAAATTCGTATGCTCCTAAACAAGGTTCCTGAATTATGTTTGGATCCGACTTCTGGTTCCGGAACTACAGGATGATATGTGAAACGAAATTAAAGTGTGTAACTTATTTTCCTCGTAGATGGCTGAACCGATCTAAGATTCAAATGATATCTAAGAATCATTTAAGATTTGCTGATTTGAATAGTCGACAACCAAATAAACTTATTTCAGTTTTGGTGCTATTCAGTTTTCGATTCGGAAGGCACCCAACAATTTAACTCGTACTACGATTTCTCAAAGATGTCAATACTGATTTTTAAACATATTGAAACAAATGTAAACTAATCAGGTGAATTTGTCTGACTTCGGCTACACCGATTTTCAAATTCCGGCTCCAGTATCGAATCGTTTCTCAAAGCTTTTCTCAAATAAAGCCAAATCGTTTTCTCAAATAAAGCCAAATCGAATTTCAGAAAAAAATTCAAATTAAAATAAACTTATAGTCCCACACAAAATTAATTAATTTTATTCAATGCTGACTTCCGATTCTGGAATTACAGGAGGATGAATTTTTAAAATTCAAACCGATATAGAAGATGATAATCCCGAACAGCTTGAAAGTTGGACTCAAAACTATTGCAATTTATTCGTCATATGGCCATACGAATCGGTTTGGTTTATGCTGGTTCCTGAATACCGGCTCTGGAAGTACCTTGAATTACCGTAAATTCTCAAGTGGAACTCACTTCGACATATCATGAAAAGTTTAATCGATTGTAACCTTTTTAGATAGAGTAATGAGTGATTAAAATGTCAAATTGCAGCTTAAAACGACGGTCATTAAAATAATGTCATGAAAACCGAAGAATATTCATGAAAATAACACATGCGGATTGATAAAAAAAGGTATCATCTCACTGATAGGTGGATTAAGCACGTTTTTTTTACAGAAATAATACAAATAAGTAGAGTATGACTCATTCCTACATTCAACATTATTTATTATCAGAAACGTCGCGTGATGGTTTCGTTTTTTTTTAACAGAGCTTAAGTATGCAATCTTAGCAGAACTGCCATTGTTAAAAAAAGCCGCACAAGCAATTTCTCCACTATTGCTAAATGAAGAATAGCATCATTATACTTATAATAAAGAGCAAAATTATCTAATAATTATTTTTATTTTAATATCCACTCAACGGTTTTTCGAGAACTGCCAATGATAAAAAAATTTCCTTTTGTAATTTGCACCTTAAATCATTAGCTCCTGTACATAATTGTGGAAAGTGATAGTGCATCAGTTCTAGTTGCGAAAAAGGCGAACCACTTGAGCTTACTTTCGCTTTACCCAAACACTGTTTATCTTGCTATGCAGTTGGAATAAGAATGATTCCATAATAAGAAGCGATGCCCTTGGCACGTAGTTTTCCACAGTGTAGTCGACAGTCTTTCATTGGCAACGATTCCCATCTGTACAGTGCTTGAAAAGTTTTTTCGTTAGAGTTCTGGAGAAGTAAAGCTGATTTAGATTTAGTTTTGGGCAATAGTTTAATTTATTTTTTCAAATTTCACAGACAACATGGAACAACCAAATATTGTCATAATAGGAGGTATGTAAAACTAGGTCTCGACTCTAACCAAGGATCGCATTATGAAACTTGGAACGAACGGTTATTTGTAAGAGTGCTTGTACGGAAAAGTTGATTTGAGTTTGTTATATAATATCTCAGGTTTATGCATTTAAACAATATTCGGAATCCAACGGAGAATTACAACGAAATTTAAGTGTTGTTTTGCACAAACGTTTTTTTTCCAAAAGGAGTTATTTACTACATTCCAATGGGAAGATTGAAACTACACAGAAAGAAATAATGAAATTCACATGACGTGTAAATCAATAGTAACATGGAATAATCATGGGTTGAATCTTGGGTTGAATCGAAAGTTTAATCGAAAACCATCATCGATGCGAAACTAAATTGGATTGCATTGAATTTTTAATGAATAGAACTGTATTTTTCATTTAACGCTTAGTTTTGCGAATAAATTATATTAAAATGTATGGAATTGTGAAGTAATTTTATGTTCAATTACCTGTTCCAAATATGTGCATTAAAATAGATGTAAATTAACAAAATATTTTTATCTGTGTAGATCTTTTATAAAAATCATTCAAAGCACTGCGGATTGACTTCGAACAATATGAACATTAAAAATTTCCTGACGATGACGTTAATCTGTGTCAAATATACTCAGCCTTACGCAGGAATTTAAAATTACATGTTTCAACATATAAAATTATATCAAGATGCATGAATATTATGTCAAACAAATCGTAAAATGTTTCATTTTTGGTGCTCGAATATATCGGTCTCAGATAACGAAAATTAACACGAAATATGTGTGTATGATACATTCAAACAGAATGAAAAACCTGCTTTAGTCCATCTAGTGGTGTGATGATGCTTTTCTCGTATTACTCATGTTCTCATGAACGTCATTTTTTGTATGTCTCTTTAGAAAAATAAAACATTGAAAAAGTGCACACTTTCCCACAATTGCTGTTCGGAATGAATACCGAAACAAATCCGAATTGACGGAAAATATTCATTCAGAATTTCATATGGAATTCGGTATCAACTCCGAATCAATGCGGACTTTTGTGCAACAACCGATTCCGAATGAATCTCGCCACCGATTTATTGGCTTGGAAATCTGTTGAAATCGAGTGAGAAGGAATTCTCAGTACGTTTTATGATCCTTTTGCTTTGATTTCTATTCAAAATCGGAATGAAAATTTAATTATGTGAAATATACTAATCTAATGTTTTCAAGTTTCCGGATTTATTGAGCAAGTTAGAGATCAGTTCGTTCCGAAATTTCAACAAAACATTGTTGAAATTCACCGATAATCAACCTAAAGGCTAACCTTATACTACACTTATTTAAATTTCAGTATAGAGGTATCCTTTTCTGGCATACATTACGCCACCGTTGAAAACGAAAACGCAATTACTGGGCATCGTCCATTATTTTAGCTAATATGTAATAAATCGGCGTAAGACGCCTGTCTTTTAAGCTAACACATTGAAAAAGATCAAAAATTCAATGACATTCGAAGTGTCACTATTCGCTTGCATTTGAAAAAAATGGACAAAAATTGCCGATGTTTCATGGGTTAACCTTCACCCGCGCTGACGAAACTACCCATGCAGTATCAATTATAGTAACCCATGAGTCAGTAGACAAAATTTGATAGCTCTATCAATCGAATACTGAACGTGATGCGAAAAACTGTGAAGCACCTCCTTTCAGCAGTGTGCGCGTTAAATGAACGGCACCCCACCGCATCGAAAACGGACATCATGCGGCACTTTGTGGACACCGGATACACCAGTTCCGGCACCTACAACATCTTGGCACTATTAGACAACAATCAGAGCATCTAAAGATAACCGGGATTCAGAAAAGTGAAAAGTGGAACCAGTCAAACAGTGAAAAAGTACCTGTCGAACGTGAACAATACATGTCAAGAAGCGGAAGTCGCGTCCAATGGTTTCGGAGCTGCGGCAGAAATTCCTCCTATACTTATTTTCAATTTCTTGCCGTTTCGCCTTCGGCTCATCAGTGCTTAAAGTACAGTTCAAATTAAACTGTTATCTCGCGCCTAGTAGTTCAATTTAAACCCCTAAACAAACGCAAAGTTTGCACAATTTAAATAATATTAAGCACTGATGAGCCGATGGTGAAACGCGATGAAATAGAAACAAAATATGTGCTTTTTTGCATAAACCGACAAAACTCCTGAATGTTCACATTTTTGCGACGGCCAGTAATAAGCCGTCACTCGTTTACGCCTGAGATATCAGAAATAATATTGCATCTCTGCAATATTATTGAAGGGTTGCATAAATAGTAGAGATGGTCGGGTATAAAGATTCTTATACCCGAACCCGACCTGTACCCGAGTGAGCAGTAAAAATTTTTACCCGTACCCGATAAAAAAAATTACCCGTACCCGATTAAAATTTTTAAAAAAGTACCCGTACACGACCCGAACCCGAATGAGCAGTAAAAGTTTTACTCGTACCCGACCAAAACCCGTTGGGTAAAAACCTTTTTTAATCCACCTAGTGGTGTAATGACGCCTTTCTCATACTACTTATATTTTCAAAAATATCACAAGAAGATCTTGAATAACCAGGGCTGAACCCAAGTAGCAATTAAAACATGTTAGATTAGAAAAAATAATATAAGATGTTCAATAGGTGTCTCATAAGAGTATTTTATGTTTGGCAGGTTGATGTTGTTTCATATGAGCATTTCAAAGCATTTAATTGTTTTACAGTATTCTATTTCAATGTATTCCCAACTTTAAAATAAGATGTTGTTCTTGATAGTAATAAGTCCTTCTACAAAACAAGTTAGATATGTACTTTTGAGTTAGATGTATCATGCATGTAATAGATAGGAATTTCAGATGATTTTAATAACTATGTTGGAACATCGAAGATCTAGTTTTCTCTAAACATACCAAGTATTCAGACGATGTTCTATTAGTGATTTTAGCGTGTGTTAAACATCTTAAACTTAAAAAATATTTTTTATCTTGCAAAGGCTTGCGGTAGCTCAATCAGTTTTGTCGCGAATATAGTGCACAGTACATTTGGAAAAATGTTTAGTGATAATCACCTTTGGAAAAATATAAAAAGAAACGGTGCTTTTCGACTAAAAAAAATGCAATGATTAAGAAGGCATTGAATAATCTAGATATCGCTGAAAACAAATCTATTTTCACTTCGGAGGTGGATGGGAACAGTGAAATACCACAAATGGAAAACTCACACATCGTATCGTGGCCGGAATTTCAATCAAGTACGATGGAGGACATTGAAGAAGAATATGAAAACAATGATATCGATGATTCAAGCCTGAACAATACCTCATAGAAAAGTAATATCTATGATTTGCGAGAAGACTTAAAATCATGGGCTATTCAGCATCAGATCAAACACACTGCCATAAACTCACTTCTAAATATATTGAAATCAAACGTTCATGACAATGCTTTACCAAAAGATGCCAGAACTCTTGTACAAACACCCTCAAGAACAAATGTTTTAGTAAGCGAAGAAACAGGAGGTAAATATTGGCATTATGGCTTGCAGCACGCACTTATAAATGTTCTGTCAGCGAGTGAAAAACATGTTTTAAAACAAGTTTCTTTAAACGTAAATATCGATGGACTACCAACTTTCAAAAGTTCAACATTATCGTTATGGCCAATATTGGTAAACATCCATGAACTTAAATTTATTCCACCTCAGGTCGTTGGAATATTTTGTGGACAATGTTAGAAAATTATAAAAAAATATATTAAATATGTCTACAACACGTTTCTTCTATTTTTAGATAAGCCAAAAAATGTAAATGCATTCTTACGGCCTTTCGTTGAAGAACTAAATGTTGTGTTGCAACAAGGAATTAGAATAAGCAGTAATATTATAAAAGTTTCGTTGCGGTATTTTATATGTGACACACCCGCTCGAGCCATGCTACGAGGTAATTAATAAATTAATCATACAATTTATAACTTTTGAAAAAAATTTGTTATCAGGTGTGATTGGACATAACGGATATGGATCATGTCAAAAATGCAAAACTGATGGAGAATATTCTCATGCGTTCGGAAAAATGATATTCACACAGTTGGACGCACCCCTACGAAACGACGAGGAATTTCGAACAAAAGCAGATGAAGGACATCATAAGTTCACAAGCATTTTGGAGAATATTCAAGAATTAGATATGATTAAAGACTTTCCCATTGGTGATTCATTGCATTTGATTGACTTAGGCATCACAAAACGGTTCCTAAGTGGATGGAAAACTGGTACACTTAATAACATGAAAGCCAAATGGTCCTCGTCAGAATCTCAGCAAGTCAGCAATTTTATGATTGGATGTAAAATGCCAAAGGAAATACTAAGACCAATTCGGGGATTAGAGCACCTTTCTCGATGGAAGGCAACAGAATTCCGAACATTTTTACTGTACATAAGCATAGTGGTTACAAAAAAATATTTTATCTGTGAGAACATTATCGAGCATTTTCTTCATTATTTTTGTGCTATACAAATCTGTGTTCGTCATGAGCAAAGCAAGCAGAATTATAAAATAGCAAAATTGTTACTAACAGATTTTCTCAGAGGTGTAAAAGTTTTATATGGTGAGCAAATGTTCTGCAGTAATATGCACAATCTAATCCATTTAATTGACGACGTGGAAAGATTTGGACCGTTGGACTCGTTTGATGCTTACCCATTTGAATCGAGACTATATTATCTCAAGAGAATTATAAGAAGTGGAAATTTGCCACTTTCTCAAGTAGCTCGACGAATAGTCGAAATCCAACAAAATTTATCTACTCAACCAGATTCGGACTTCACAAACAACGAATATTGAAATATGAAATAGACAGAAAAAAAATACCTAATGACATACTTCATTATCTTCAAAAGCACCGACTACAATCATATGCCTTCTTAAAGCTCAAAACTTTCTGTATTAATATTAATTCCAATTCAGATTGCTGGATTCTAACAAAGAAAAACGAAATTATCAAGGTATCGAGTATTTTGCACAATAACCGCACAAAAACGATTTCATTATATGGCAATGCTCTCGAGAAAATTGTTGATTATTTTATAAAACCCATAAAATCATCCGCTTTGCAAATATATGCATCAAATGTAGAACTGAAACCTCCCGCAAATTACGCACTTAAAGAATTATATTCAAAAATGGTATGCGTCGAATCAGAGAAAAGTGTTTACCAAAATGTTTATTCCTACCACTGATTCATACGCTACAACAAAACGTTTACAATTAATCTGTTCAATACTTATTACTTCAAGGCGTTTCATAATAAATAACTGAAAATACATGTTATTTTTCCAAAGATTTCTTTTATTATTTCTGAAAAATGAAGTAGAATTAGTTAAAGGTAGTAAGTTTAATATGATTCATTTGCTTCTACTAATTATCTGCATTAGATTCTGAGCTGCAACTAGTGTCATTCTTGCCATCGTCGTCTTGTGATTCTTCACTCGTAATCGAATTATTATCCAACTCATTTCTTTCCATTTTTATATTAGGGATAGCAGCGTCGTTTACATTCTTACCCTTTTTTGGCTTTTTGACTAATACATTTTGATTATCATCAATATTGTTTGGATTTTTACGTTTTCTTGTATAAGCTGCACAACCTCCTTTGCCAGACTCGAATCGTTTAATTTCTGTGTTTTTCATCCGTAGAAAATTAGAGAATGATTTATTATTACTCTCTTCAGTAAACTCGAAATCTGCCGCTCTTATGACTAAAAAAACGAAATGAACGAAATTTGGGAAGTTTCCTCTGAAACTTTCATTATGGCCACTATGACTGCCATCTGAATTTTTCATGAGTCTTGGATTTCCCTGCCAAGAAAACGGTTTGAGAATCTTTGGAGATAATATTTCACGTAGGAAGGTTTTAAAAAAGGGCGTTCCTTCACGCTTGCCAGTTAAATTAAATATCGATTTACAATATTGGAGTATGCAATTTTGAAAATTGTCGTCTTTTAACTTTTTTTCCAGTAGTATCAAATCTTCCTTTGTTTGTAGTGATAAAAATTCCTTACATCCTGAAAAACTCTCAGTTTCTGGTTTGATTGTAGTCCGACTTGAATCATTTTTTTTTGTCATGAATTTATCCATGTTGGCCATAAAATTTGTCATTTGCAGTGTAAGAGCTTTTATTGCTTTTATTTCATTCTCTATATCGTCGAGTCGATTTATTACTTCTGTAACATGACAACAACGTTTATTAAAATCGTTTTCATCTTCGGTTGCGTTTTCATTTAAAGCAGGTTCACATATTAGAGGCATTACAGCTCCATTTTCAAGTTGAATGTATTCAATGTTGCTTTCACAGATGATCTAGTTACAAGACATAACAATATTTTATTTTTATCGTATTAGTCATGACATAACTTACCTGCTGATCTGCCGACTGCGTTTGTGTGTGATGTGAAACGGAGAACGGATTTTCGGTTTCAATAGTCATCACGGAACCTAATGATGCCGCATCCGATAAGACCTGGTTTGATGGAACAGGTAAACTCGTAGGTAGCGCAACTTTAGCACTAGCAGAATCGAACAAAGCACAAGACTCCGGAGTCTGGGACACATGTTCGGCCGTCATAGCCGTAAACGTTTCTCTATTTTCTTCGGTAGAAACCTGCGTCTAAAACATATAATAAAAAAATAAAATTGTTCCTTATGTCGTTTTCGCTTGATGCCAGACCTAACCCAGTTTCCACCCTCATTGCTGTCAAAGCGTTTGTTTAAAGCCAGTTTCGAACCTAGTTTCAACGTTGTTGAACTGAAAATCGAATTAGTTTCGAAACAGGTGTTTATATCAGGTTTGCTCAAATCCCCGTTACTAAGTACGAAACCAAAACAGTTTCGCAAAAAGTGTTTGATTTATGAAACTACCGTGGGTCAGTTTCTGTTTTCTCAAGCGAAAATGACATTATTAATTAGTGTTTATCTTACCACACTTTGTAACTCATATGTGTTAGAAATGAATTTTCCTTTGCTTTTTACCGGATTCTTTCGAGTTCCAACGCCTTCAACATCCTCAGAATCCGTGATAATTTGTAATTCCGCCAATATTTTTTCTGCTTCAGTGAAACTATTGGCTCTTCCAACCACCTTTGCTTTTGTAGCAACCCAAGAAGAACCTGGCTTCGTATTAGGATTTCTTGACAAAGAAACTAAACCTTTTGGAGGCCAAAAGACACATTTGTCACCGGTCCAATTTTCAGGAACAACTGTAAGCGAGGGTTTAGATTTTTTTCCCTTTCGGGTTTGCACTACCGCGAACATTCCACCACACGAAATTAGTTTATTCGAAAACACTTTCTTTTTATTTTTCCTCGAGTAGCTGTCAAAGCGAGAGCGGTGAACTGTGAGACAGTGTTACTGGTTTTTTTTTATTTTCGACTTATTAATCGGTTTATGATTTCAATATACAAAAATATACACTTGATTTGCATTTTACAGTCTAATGCATAATTCAATTTTAACCTAAAATAAACAATCAAATACAAACGATTCTTAAAATCATTACTAACATGACAAGAATAACAAATGTTCTTATAATGTTTTATATACAGTATTGCACGAGTTTATTCAACGTTGATTAAACACATGTTCGATTAGCTTTCTTAAAGGAGTTAATGGCACTTTGGTAACGTAAATGAAACAATAAAAATGGAGGAGCGATTTTGTTATCATGAACAGTAATCGTCACAAGAAATGGACTCTCAAGTCTATGGTAATACGATTATGTAGAGAGAAAATAATTATAAATGCTATTTTAGAAGCATGGTACAATTTCATTGAATTGAATATAAATTCGTAGTACTGATCATATTTGAAATGTTATAAAACTCTCCTGTAGTGACTGGAACTTAAATTATGGAACATACTGTTAAATGTCGACCGTTTCATTTATTAAATGGCAATGTTGATTTGGGGTTTTAAACGTCTTTTACAGCATTTAGAATTAGAATGGAAGTATACCTTTTCACTATAATCAATAATCTATTCTTTATTAAATGTTTTAGAACATAAACAATGCATAACAAATTTAATTTATCCAAATAAGTTATTAGTTCTAATTCAAAACAAACCTTTCCAAGTAGCGCGTCAAAATTCTGAAGGTATGATAGCACGTTTCACGGTAAAATATGATTCGTATGTGTTTTTAGCTCGCAAATATCGCACAATAATTTTTTCTGTATTTTCGTATATTTATAATCACTAAAGATTTAGAGAGTTCTCGAAACTGCAATCTTTAACTAAAAACATTGCTGGAACATTATTCTTGGAAATTAAGTTCGATTTGTTTTTGCATTCAAAAATTAATTCGTTCTGATGTTTGTGATTGGATTTTAGCATTCCAAACTACTTCAGAAACATCTTCAACTTTAAAAGTGAAAATCGATCACATTCAGATAGAATCGATCACATTCAGATAGAACCTCAAGTTAATAAGAATTTTTCTTTATTTTGCATCGTCGCACTAACCCTATAGATCAGGAACCGAAAGTCGGACACGGAAGAAATTAAACAGCAGCCTGTGAGACTATGGGAATTTTTGTTTGAGCCTAAGTTTGTTGAAATGACATTTATGAGTGACATTATTTGACACATACACACACACGACACACGAGACATTGCTCAGCTCGATGAACTGTGTTGGATGATATAGAATATTTAGAACTTTATCAAGTTATTGTATAAACTTTCTATATAAGAAAAGCAATAAGTGTACTTTTATAGAAAAGCTTCGTTATCACACGGAGAACCCTTCGATCATAAGATTGAGATATCGCAGTTTTTGATTTTTGCGATAGTTGATTTAACTAATTTCTTTTTGATTCAACCAATATGGTTTTTGATTTGCATATATTCAAGTAGTTGAAAAATATGTTGTTTTGAATGCTGTCAAATGCCGGAGACAGTTGAAAGCAAAACAATAATCGCAATGCAAAATCAACAACTTTTTTAGTTGAAATCTGTTCGCGTCGCTTCAAAATGTCAATGAAAACAACATCAATGGTTAAAGCGTTTAGTGAAATTGTGTTCATTCGATTTGAGAAATTTATGATAACAAGTGTTTATCTAACAGCGGTGTTATGATAAAGTTAACCTTGTTTAAGATGAAAAAGATTTGGTGACAAATTAAAAAATGTAAATGAATGATCATCTCGTAATCTTTCAGGTATGCGCAAAAATTTTATGCTTCAAATTCGTCATTGATTTACTTCCACCAGACTGTTTTACTTCCAGCTGTTTGATACGGATGATGATGTTCATGCATTAGCAATAAAACGCTTTTGGACATGAATTTAATTTATAAAAGTAACAGGAGCGAAGGATTTCAAACACACAGAACGCGCTGCGATTGAATGGCGCGTTTGAATTGCCGCCGCAAAATTGCAATTCCCTGCGGTTGATGCACCCAAGCTCATATAAATTGACTAAAATTATCAGTGCCTAACTTTAGTTCAACCGTTTGAAGGCATCATCTTTCAATACTCTTTTTTAGGTAAATTCAATAATTTCGCACTCGCCCCTCCGGGCACTTTTGCTGATTAAAAACGTTTTTCTACATCAGTCATTTCCGATCGAATCAGAAGTATTTTTTTTAAATTTAGATCTTTACTGATCTCGACTTGACATGATCATGAAAATAAAACAAATAAAACCGATTTATTTTTCAACTAACAGAATTTTGTTTCAATAACAAAACCAGTTATTCCGACTAAAATATTTGTTGAAATTGAAAGGTATGTGTCCTCACTAATTGACAGCATTTTTTTTTTTCAAACAGTTAAATTAGTTGTTTCAACCATCGTTTCTGCTAATCGAAAAACAAAAATGACAGTTTAGTTAAAACAACAATCGATTAGTTGTACCAAATTTTAACCAATCGAATTCAGAAAATCAACTAATATTCTGGTTGAAATGGGATCGCGGGTGGTTCCGTGCATGATTATGTAATAACACAAACAAGTAGGTACAAATTGAATAAAAGATCTACAAATTTACATACTGTTCACCAGGAAAATATAGTTTTAAATGTGGCATCCCTGCACTTTATACGAAACTGAACAACACACGCTGCGAACGGATCAAAGCCGGTAGTTCTTCTTCTTTATTACCAGCACGTACCGACGCGTACAAGGTTTGCATCGTCATTTTAAATGACGATTTTAATGTTTTGGCACTCATTGCTCTACAATTTGAGAACTGGAAGTTGGATCTGAATGAAATTGCCCAGTATATTTGAAGACAATGGGAGCTTTGATTTGATTTTGATGTTAACTTGCTGTAATGTTTCAGAAACATTATTTTCATGCATGCATTACTGGGAAATCAATCATGTTATTCCCATTAAAATATCGTTCAAACTTTCATAAGGAAAAAACCTCATAAGATGTACAGCTCACTATTTCTTTTTTCAGCTCCTATGGTCGGCGCCGAGCCCACTGCTTTGGTCTGTCGAGTGTGTAAAGCTACTGTATGCACACGAGTTGAGTTTAATCCTTCAGCCAAAACGCACATGTATGCCATGGTTCAGTTTCTACTTGGGTAAGTTAGAATGTCAATCATGCAGAAGAGCAGTAAATGCCAAAGTTCATATTTTTAATTCATAAATTTGATAAAACTCTAGGTGCTGGCCTTGCATTTGCATTCCGTACTTCAGCAAATCCTGTCAAGATGCAAACCACTACTGTCCGAATTGTAACATATTCATCGCTGTCCATAGGCATTGAATGGAAAAGAACGATGAAACGATTTTGCCAATCTGCGAACCAAAACTTACAAACAGTTTCTGAAACAGTATATTCATTCAACGGATTTTGTTAGATAGCGAACCTGTGTAATTTGATAACCAATACATTTCTTACAAACAATAAAGTTCAACGTAAAGTGTTCCATAATATCTTGCATGGTCTGAATCATCATCTCAACGATTCAGTATAGTATTTTTTTCATTGCTGTATCAGTAGGATTCATTAATAAAAATTTTCTCGGAAAGTATTGACCGATATACTTATCTATATTGGCTAATATTTAATATTGATGGTAAGTACTTGCACACTACTCGTGCTATTTGTGGTAAACCCCACGTCCATGATGCATAGAAGCATGACGCATTTGACGAATGTCCGAACGGGGAAATACTAATTAGGACACACGTTCTTCTAGATATCCCGCACTTGAAAAGCTCTTCTGCTATAAACAAAGCTTCTTAATTACGAGCGCAATTACAATAAAATGAAACAATTGAAAGGTTCACATAATAAATACGAACATAAAGATGATGCTGAATTCACCAAATCAAAAAATAAACTTTTTCAAGTTTAAGCGCATAGATTGTTTACAAAAATTGACGATTAGATTTTATACAATAAATGATTCTATTTTCATCCCATTTCAAAAATTTTAATATTGCAAAGTTTTTAAAATTATTCTTTAACTGATAGTCGTACAGGTTTGCACGGTTTAAAAATGGCAGTTTCGATTTCGATAATACAGCATGAGCCGAAGCCTCAATTTACGCTCAAAGTGGGGGGGGGGGGTGCGAAAATCTAATTTCACGTAAATTAAATAAAACAATTCCATTCGATTTTAGTTTAAATAATATAAAAAAAATCATACGAAAAAGCTTCAAGGATCATCTGAGTATATTATGAGATGACAAAAAACCGTATGAAATGTTCCAAGTAAGAAGAACATATTGGAATACTGTCCTTAGGGACTACACTTTGGCACAGCAAAAACTACAACAAATAATGTCTATTTTCGTATGCTGTCCATATTTTTAGAACTACACATTGCTTACTTGTCAATTTCTTGCTGTTCCAGGTATGTTCTCAGTAGTCCAAGAACTTCAGTGAAAACAGGTCTTAAGATCTGCACGAGCAAAATAACAAACTATGAAAACAAACAATCCCATAATGCACATTTCATAATATTCAATTTGCTGAAGCATGTTGGATTTTTTTTTTTCAATAGTATAATATATATTTTCAGGCACACTGCTTAAGCTCTAAGATGCCAAGGGTATTTCCTAATCTTAATTAACGACTAACTTAAAACTAGAATAGTATCATTAGATTATGTCGTCTAGAATTTTTGAAAAAAGCTTTTAGCTGGTATTCGGCAGGTGTCGGTGAATTGAATATTGCATGAATTCCAAATGGTGCTATATATGGCCGCTTCCTTTCGGTTCGTGTGGGTCCGCGGGAAACACCCCCAGGCTACGAAGGCCCGGCGGGTGGCCCGCATGCTGGTCATCGTCTGGAGCGTAGGACCGTAGGCGGTGATGGTGATGTTACGAAGAAGCATGTTGGATTGTTTTGTCTACATATAAACGTATATACGTATGTTTTTTTTATTATGCAAACACTTTTTTATGTAATTTTCGCGTAAATTAATTCGAAAATCGCGATACTTCAAATAAAACACGTAAGAAAGTAGCGTAAATTAAAGTCACGCAAATAAAATTCGGCTAAACTGAGGTTCCAGTGTATATGGTTTTAAAGTTAATAACAAGATTAATTTTATGTACGAACAACATGACCGCGCTTTTCACCTCCACAACCATTTTTAAGGATGGAACTATTTTTTTGATGGCTTATTTGTTTAGAAGAAAATTAAAAATGTAAAACAAATAGTTATCTGACAATACAATGATTCTAATGTAAACATATAATAACACAGTTTCTATTTCGCATTCGATATTCTTGGAGTTCACACGAAAGATTATTTTTATTCAATATTATAATATAATTTTAAGGCACACTGCTTAAGCTCTAAGATGCCAAGGGTATTTACTAATCTTAATTACGACTAACTTAACACTAGAATAGTATCATTATGTAATGTAGCGGTAGCGGATTCTCGAGAAGCGATCGGTAGTGGCCGGTGAATTGAATATTGCATGAGGGTCTTCCATATGCCGTTGGCGAAGATCCATGTTGGCCGCATCCTTCGGTCCGTGTGGGTCCGCGGGAAACACCCCCAGGCTACGAAGGCCCGGCGGGTGGCCCGCATGCTGGTTTTCGACTGGGGCGGCCTTCCGTGGACGATGATGGTGATGTTACGGAAGAGAATGAAAAAAAAAGTAAATATTGTGGAAACGGGGTAAAAAGGGGATGTGGGAACAAAATGTTTGAAAACGATAAAGATCTAATTAGTTGCCATCGAGATGGTGAAGAGACAGGGAAGGAGTAACGAAAAAGTTAGTGACAAAAAAAGATCTTGTTAGTTCCAATGAAGATGGTGGACAGGGACGGGGATCGAGAGAATCGGGCGGATGTTAGTGTCGAACCTGTAGGTGTAGTTTATACTTTCTGAGCAAGGGATAACACATTACACTTGTATATCAATGTGTTTAAGGTACTGGTATATGAGAAGCATATATAAACTATCCCGACTCGCCAACACATCCCGAACCGGAACCTCAGGCGGTCTACCTCGGGCCCTAAGAGATTCCAGTAGCTTCGACCTGGCGTCACGATACTCTACGCACGACCACACGACATGCTCGATGTCCTGATAACCGTCGCCACAGGTGCAGAGACCGCTCTCCGCAAGCCCAACACGCCGGAGATGTGCGTTGAAAGTGTAGTGATTTGACATGAGCCGCGACATAACACGAATGAAATCGCGACTCACGTTCATCCCCCTGAACCAAGGTTTCGTCGATACCCTAGGGATAATGGAATGTAGCCATCGTCCCAGTTCGCCATTGCTCCATGAAGTTTGCCAACTTTCGAGAGTTTTCTGACGAGAGATACTGAAAAATTCATTGAAGCAGATTGGTCTTTCATAAATATCACCTTCTAATGCGCCCACCTTAGCCAATGAGTCTGCCTTTTCATTGCCCGGAATGGAACAATGCGAAGGGACCCAGACTAACGATATTAAATAAGACCGTTCAGATAAAGTTCGCAAGTGTTCCCGTATTTTCCCCAGGAAATATGGGGGATACTTTCCTGGCTTCATTGTCCGGAGAGCTTCTATTGAGCTTAGACTGTCCGTGACAATGAAGTAATGGTCTTTGGGCAAGGTTTCAATGATCTCAAGGGTGTACTGTCGAAAGATTATTGAAAGTTGGTAAAGTTAGATGAGAGAGAATTCAGTTTTGCGAAAAATTTCCTAGGTAATCGACACTATAACAATCAGGGAATTCGCGGATACGTACGATAAAATTATTTTATCTATAGCAAATAAGCGATATGATTTCAATGTTGCAAAATGGAGTAGTTTTGAATTACCAAATTTCCCTGAATTGTAGGTCTAAATAACTCCTACGCAACTTCATTGCATTTGTTTTCGAGAAACTATTACATTTAGTGATAATTTATTACTTGATCCTTAATCCACGAAATCCATAATTGAATGGGGCAGTAACAGTAATAATAATAATAATAGTCTTGAATTCTTTCATTGATTATAAATTCGAATATGAAACATCTCACTGTCGATCGATCTGGTCAACCTGAAACGGCACAATTTCATTACGAGTGGGAGGAATAAAATATCTTAGAGCAAATTCAGCAGCTAGAAGTTCTATATGGAAGATCTATAATAGAGCAGAAACTGGAACAAACGTATCCCCAGCAAGCCGTTCTAGTTTTATTTATTCGACCAGTTCTTCTGTCAAATTTAAAACTGGTCTACGATGCCGTTCTATTTTTTGTATATTTGAAACACGAGTAAAACACTGCTGGGGCTGCCAGTTTTTCTTGTTATGTTAATTCAGATTTAAATTTTGTAACTGGCATGAATTATGCATCTAGAATTATAACACTACTGAATATGCCCTTACAATTCTGGTACTCAGCAGCAGAGATGCCAGATATTTTCATAGAAAATCTGTATTGCTTTGTATAAAAAATCTGTAATAATCTGTATTCACTAATAAAATGAAATTCTCACCACAAAATAATGCCAAAAGAGGTTATTTCAATAAAACGTGGTTGTAGGATGGTAGATTCAATCAGTCATTGCCGCTTTCACACGAATATTCAACAACGAAATTTGAGTTTTTTTTATCCAAAACAATTGAATTGTAATTTCATATATCTCGGTTGATTTTTCAGAAGGCCGTAAGAGCAAGTGACAGTTTGTCTTTGTTCACTCTCTCTTTCGAATATTGTGATGTGATTTCAACGTCCAATATGCTACGTCAAGTCGGGTCATTCAGCTCTCAGTTTGGCGGTAAAATTTCATGGTGGCATTACTTCCTTGAATATCAGATAAATTGGTTTCAAATTATAATATAAATGGTTTTCACAACAGATTTCCATATTAATTTGTGATTTGTCCATTGATTGATAGACTTTTATCTCGCCACTGGAATCAAAATCAGATCAGACAGAAAAGTTTAATTTTTCTTTCTTACTTTTTGTGAGATCTGTATAAATCTGTATCAAATTGAGGAAATCTGTATAAAATCTGTACTCTGTATTGAATCTGTATGAGCATGTAAAAATCTGTATAATACAGATAAATCTGTATAAATGGCATCTCTGCTCAGCAGCAACAGCCTAATGAAGCGGTGACGCGAGGTGAAAAATTTACCAGGGAACATTTTCTTGTGTAACCTAATTTCATAAAAGCTTCGTTAAAACAAGCAGTGACATCTATGAATGGCTAGTTGTAATAAAAATGAATCATTCACTGATCCACATTGCGTTACGGTTGAAGCGCGTCCCGATAATAGGCACTCGATGAACAAACGCATTGCATGGTATCAACGAAAAAGGACTTGTTCGAGAAAACAACAACATGATTATTAAGGAAAAATCCTGTTTTAATGCACTTAGTGCTGTAATTATGCTTTTCTCTTAGGTGTAATATCAAATTACACTTAGGTGTAATATCAAAGAAGTGTTTTGCAAATAGCATTAACTTTACGTCTGACTAGCTGTTTATGTTGAACCGTCAGGTCGGAGGTAGCAGTTCAACATAAACTGCTACGCACTGATGAGTCTAAGACGAAACGTAAAATCAAGTGAAATTGGTTCTGTGCTCCTAGCATAAATTAGGGGATTCAAACGCACCATTGAAACGTTGCGTCAAATGCGCTCCAGTTACCTCTTTAAATCAAATTCATGTCAAATAGCGTTTTATTGCGTTTAATCTAGATAGTGCATGAACATCATCATCAGCATCAACCAGCTGGAAATAGAACAAAGTCTTTTGTCGCTATAATCACTATTTAATGAGGTACATTTTTCTTCTAGTTTTGCATTGCGTGTTGATATTGCGCAGCAAAAGCTGTAAAATTAACATTATCAATTGGATTACGATTCAATCTGATTATTTTTATAAAACCTTCATCTAGCATTCATTTCCTTTAATCTAGTATTCATTTTATTGCAATTAAATAACAGGTTGTGAAATAGAATACGATTTGTATCAAAGGAGAACATGTGTTGAAACTTCGTAAACCGTGTCGTAACGAAACCGGCATTTTTCCCAACTCTGGTGATAAAGACTGTTAAACGAGTATTCCTGAAAGTTACAAATTGACAATTTTCCCCAATTTGAGCACCCTCATGCATATAAATTGACAAAAATCATTAATGTACAAACTCCTTTACTATTCCTTAGCATCCATCACTAAACTTCCCAAAGATGCAAAATTCACAATTTTCCACGATTTTAAAAGTCTGATTGACACGCGTTATTCTTAGTTAAAAATTACTGTAGGATTACTGTTGTCACTAATTTTCACGCCCCTCATTGAGATGTAAATCAATCGGCACTCATGTCTGATTTTGCTCATATGTGATTTTCTTCCAAAATGCTCAAAGCTGATCAAATCGTCCAGTACTTTGATCTTACAGGAATCAGTTATAATAGTAACTCAAAATCACCACAGATTTGTATTGATTTTGATCGATGTGATTCAAAGATCACTGATCAACTGATCTTAAAAAAATTAGATCAGTAGTGATCTTTATTGGGAAATATCACAATTCAATAATATATGCCTATTAAAATATTTTTCGGAATCAAAATTCAGAAAAGTGTCAAAAATTACTTCAATTATCGATATTTTCAAGTTTAAAAGTGATTACTATATTTAATTCTAGATCATATTCGAATGATTTTTATGTACCACGCAAACAATTTTAATAAATTTTAAGGCGGTGTTGAATCAAGATTTTCAAGAAATAGATAAAAAACTTTAGAATGATTGAATGGTTATAGATATTTTCTCCGGCTTTTGAAAACTTAATTATTAACAATTGTGCCGTACACCAAGGAAAGTAATTGAACAATTCTAAGAAAACACAATTGCCAAAAAAAAAATGTAGGGTTTCATATTATTACAAAATTTTATGAATACTACATTGTGATCGGAGACTTGTCGGAGAGTAAATTAGCACTAGAGCTCCGTTCTCGGCTAAATGCACTGAGAACGAACGAAGCGTTGTACATCCAACGGCGCGAACGAGTTTTTTGTGAGAGCAGCTAATGCTCTCGCCTGCGCATGGTCTTCTGAGAATAGGAAAAAAAATGTCTCGCAATATAAAGAGCGCGTATGGATAAGGTCTGCTGCTACTCTGTATAATATACGGTTCCCACCATTCAAAAACTAATCGCCATTTTAGTTTTGTTATCCAATTTTTTAATTCACGGTGTTCGGTTTTTTGAATCACAATCGGAAATCGTCATTCACATGTTCCTGCGCAAAATGGGCTTATTTCCACCTCTGACTTGAACCTAAAGTTCATGAAAATCGGTCAAACCATCACTGGAAAAATAGACTAAGTTTCATTTTGGTAAATTTAACACTATTTTTGGTGCTTCCAGAATTGGAAATCGGAAACCAGAATAGCTGGAATTGTTTTGATAGGCCGTCTACTAACAATGCCTTACGATTGAAATAGTTTCGAGTCCAGTTTAGTTTTTTCACACTTTTCACCCTGTAATTCCGGTACCGAAAGTCGTAAGTTTGTTAAAATTCGGTTGCGATTTTTCTGAGGATAGTGATAAAATAATCAGAAATTTAATTTTTTACACTAGTCACTCTGTAATTTCGGAACCGGAAATCAGGTGACTTAAAAATTTTGATTTTTTTTGGGGCATCTTAAGATCTTTTATTTAATTCTAAAGTTGAGAAAATCGGGTCAGCCATCTTGAAGAAAAGACATTCTGCGTACTCAACGAACTGATTCGAATGGCATATGAGAATCGGCCCTCCGAGCCTCGGTGTAAAGATCATCAATTCATTGACATTCTTTCGTTGTGGTCGCACATATCGTAAAATAGTTAAGATTTTTCTCAACCGCAGCACCATGTTTTACCAAAATCACACACCAGTAGCAGACATTCGTACCAATATTGTGATTCTGGTTTATTCAACGCTATTGAAACCTCCTGGTCATGTGTTTACGATGCTGATGGACCCGGTTGTGTTTTCAAATCCAAGCTTCGGTGTTGATTTTCGTTTTCTTTATAGCGCGTACGAAATTCAACGAAACACGCTGTGGTGGTTTGAAAGCATTGAAACTCATCGCCCTGTATGTACAGAACCGGAAGTCGGATCCGGATGAAATTTTACAGTTGCTTTGAAGATAATAAGAGATTTAATTTAAATTAAGATTTGTGAAAATCGGTTCAAGCATCGCTGAGAAATCAAAGTGAGTTCTACTTTGGGAGTTTTTCTTCACTATTTATGGTGATGCGAATAGGTCGTCAAATGGTGAGATAATGGTCCACACAAGTTCCTATCTCATGCCTCCCCGAGCGTCTATGATGACATTTGGTTAATAGAACGGCGTCGACAGGGTGCTATCGCCTTTTGCATTATTAGCAGAATGAGAGGGTGCGAAATGGATTGTAGTTTGAAGCCTATCTTAAAGTGCTTTATCATAGTATATTGCACATGTTGTTTGTTGCATTATTTATTACAGGGTCCGGCACTCGAAGTGTAACCAACTTCAGACCTTCGAGCCTGGCGTCAAGGTAAATGCGACATATTATCGGGAAAGTTGCTTTGAAGCCGTGGGCAGACAAACATTTCGGTGGCAGACCATGGACGTTTCAGCAGGACTCGGGATCGTCTCACAAAGCTCGATTGAACCAAGAATGGCTGAAAAACAACGTTCCGAACTTCATCACGTCCACACAATGGCTCTCGAATTCACCTGATGCGAATCCAATTGATTATTCTATTTAGGCCATTTTGGAGAGCAAAGTCCGAACTAAAAGATACACCAGTCTCGAGGCGCTGAAAAAAGTTATTGTCCGCGAGTGGGCCAAAATACACCTGCAAGTCACATTCGGGCAGCTTGCGATTCGTTTTTTGACCGTCTCAAGGCCATAGTCAAGGCAAAAGGTGGTCATATCGAGCAAAAGTGAATTGATTCTGAATTTTGTATTAATTTTACACATTTTGTACTTTGAATTAAGTAAAAGTAATTTTCCAAACTGAATTTATGGCCTTTTTAATTGGTTACACTTCGAGTGCCGGACCCTGTATATATTGAATTGAATTATATTACGTTGTATTTTATATTGTTGTTGTTATTATTATTATTATTATTATTATTATTATTATTATTATATATTATTATATATTATATATGTACTGCATTGCTTTATATCATATTATATTATATTATATTATATTATGTTATATCACAGAGAAATTGAAATTTTTCTTCTTATCACCAAAGAGTTTTTTCCACGATAATGGATTAGAATAAAATGAAAACTCATCTCCACAATAAAATGAAAACTCATATCCACATTGATGTTTAAAAATTTTACTGGAAGCAGTACTGTTTGACGCGATGACTTTAAAATGGTTTTTAATTCGAGTATAGACAGATGGGTATGGCTGGAGTCAGTTGAAATTTTATTGGAAATATTCGTAGAGCTTTGCCTGGAGACCAATAATTCCAGCTCATTGACCTCATTGAGCTCATGTACCACCGGGTTTTGCCGTAAGTTTCCATGCGTTGTTGATACCCACTTCTCTGCGAAACGCACTTCTATTAAATACAAATTATTTGTATTTGCTTCCATTATCATCTATTGGTGTACACTGAAGTCTTTTTTATGCGAATTTACGTACCGCATAAAAAAACCGCATAAAAAAACCGCATAACTCTGAAAATTCGTATAAAAAAAACGCATAACTCTGTAACTTCGCATAAAAAAATCCCCATAACTCTGAAACTTCGCATAAAAAATCCGCAGAAGGGAAACCGCATAACTCTGAAAATTCGCATAAAAAAACCGCATAACTCTGAAACTTCACATAAAAAACCGCATAACTCTGAAAATTCGCATAAAAAAAGTCACGTAAAAAAACTGCATAAAAAAAGACCTCAGTGTAATTGATTCGAACGTATTTAATCTATGCGGCGAACGCTGATTCAATTTGAAGTCAGTTGTTTGTTTTGTTTAGGGGTAAATGGGGTAAAACCTTCCCCTAAGGAAATATTTCTGTGTCTTAACTAAAGAGTTACATGCATGACTACCATCTGTCACCATTTTTTCTCATAATTACGAACAAATACTCGCTGAATGCATTGAAAAATACGTGAAATATGTTATTTTTCATGATACTTAAAAATTGTCTATTGAAATACGAGGTCTGTTCAAAAAGTACCCGGAATTCTCATTTTCCTAAAAAAATATTTATTTATTCGTCTACATCTATATGGTCCCCTTTAAAGTAATCCCCCCTAGATATAATACACTTATGCCAGCGTTTTTTTCAGTCTTCGAAACACCCCTGATAGTCACTTTTTGTAATGCTCTGTAGCACTCTCAGCGATTCTGCCTTTATCTCTTCAATCGATGAAAAACGCTGTCCTTTCATGAGTCTCTTCAACTTTGGGAACAGGAAAAAATCACACGGAGCGATATCTGGTGAATAAGGAGGTCGGGGCATGATTAAAGTCTTGTTTTTAGCCAAAAAATCACGAAAAAAAGCAGTTTTGGAACGAATTTTGCTGCCACTCGTTTCATGCCCAAAACATTTGAAAAAATATGATGGCATGAGCCAACTGATATGCCAACTTCATCAGCAACTTCTCTAATAGTGATTCGACGATCATTCATAATCATGTTTTCCACTTTTCCCACATTTTCGTCGATTATTGACGTGCTGGGTCGACCGGAGCGTTCGTCGTCTTTAACGTCTTCGCGGCCATCTTGGAAACGCTTATACCACTCGTAAACACTTGTTTTTTTCATAGCAGACTCACCGTAGGCTCTCTGTAACATTTCGCACACTTGGTTACACTTTATTTCATTTTTCACGCAAAATTTAATACAAATTCTTTGACTCTTAATTCTTCCATTGTTTAAACTAACAAAAATCGCCGAGCTCAAAAAACACGTCTACACCACGATTTATTAATTTTTAGTTTGACGTAAAGCCGCCATGACTAAGTTCAGTTTTTGCAATGACTGATCGGAAATATATATTGGAGAAGCCAAGTGAAAGAAAAACTAACAGAAAAGATGAATTTTTTAAAAAAGATACGCTCAGAGACAGGACCTGTCTCTGAGCGTACCTTTTTCCAAAAATTCATCTTTTCTGTTAGTTTTTCTTTCACTTGGCTTCTCCAATATATATTTCCGATCAGTCGTTGCAAAAACGGAACGTCTACACCAGCCGCTACAAGACAGAATGTAAACAATGAATACAGCTAAAAATTTCACCATAAATTAGGGACATATGTACCAACACAATAAAAAAAAATTTTGACCACCGGACTCTCCAGACGCGCGCAATTAAAAAATTCCGGGAACTTTTTGAACAGACCTCGTATATGCGGGGCATGACGCCCGATTGTAGAAAACATGAAAAATATACATTTTGAATTACGTGAAGTCACGGTTATCTGAACCTAGAAGCAGGATGATCTTAAACAACGGGTGAACATCCATCAAAACAACAGAGCAAACAACAAAAGGCTCCATCATAAAGCTTCTTCTTTTTCTTTTTCTTATTTAAAAAAGTTTTATCCTTTTCATAGACGAAATATTAGCCAGATGGAAGATTGTTCGCTATTATTCATTAAATTGATAATCCATACACGATTTTTGTAACTGAATTCTTAAGCATCTTGCTCCACACAATTCGGGTCATTTTACCCCAAAAACATGAGACGATAACTTTTACGATTTTCGGATACAGTTGCAAATACATCGCCAGTATTTGGAATATTTTTAGAAAAACGGATCATTCACAAAGATGATCACTGGTTACTTAATTAAAATCGTCTTCATCACTCTAGAAAGTTACTATGGAAGGAGCATGAAAAATGTATATAACAGAGACATAATTGGTTTTAGATTATTTTTCCAGATATGATTGAACCATCACTACCAAAATTTTATAGTAATCTATTGTCATGACGGACTTTCAATTTAATTAAAATTCCAGTGAAAAGAAAACTAAGAACTAGGTTAGGTCAACTTGTTCGTTTAGTAAACCAAATAATAACGTTTCTTTTATATGAGACCCAAAGCAAAGTCCTGGCATTACATTCCTTTTGTGGAATTTGGCCTTTCTGTTTCAACAGACTTCGCAGCTGATTTTTAGATTTTTTGAATTACAGAATCATTGCATGGCTAGTACTATGGATCTATTTTTGTATTTGATAAAACCTTGCTGATAGCACTCAAAAACTGCAGTCTACAAAGAACCCTCACATTGTTCCAATTGATTTAAATCAATTTTCAGTTTTAGGCCCGTTTTATAAAAATTTACATTTTTGGCACGGTTTCAAATTTTAACTACTCATCAACTTGTAACTCTGAAATCGGAATGTTGTATCCGAACCCGGAAATTGTATCCGGAAATCATTCAAGAGTTCTGTAGGGTACTGAAAGACTTTCTATTTGAATCTAAGTTAGAGAAAATTGGTGTAAACATCTGTAGGAAAAATGAGTAAGTTTTCATCCTGTTTTGTCGTGAATACGACTTACTTTACTATGGGGTGCCTTTTCAAAATTAGCCATATGGAAGAATGGGCAGAACTTAATCGTGAATATCTCGACTTGTATTAACGGTAGCAACATAATTCTTTCACCATTTCATAAAAAATATGATCAGGAATTTAGAATAATATTTTGAACAGTGTGAGATGACCACAAACAACTCAAAAATTGAGTTTTCTCAAACTTTGAAAAAAAAAAAACCGGAAAACTTCTTACTTTTGCTTGGCTTTTTCGCGTAAGGACGACGATTTTGAGGTAGACAGGCACATTTCTTCATCTGAATGCATATAAAAGGGGAACCGTGGTCGAAAATCTATCATTTCTTCTTGTGTGTTGGATGGAAGCAGACGTCGTGATACCAGTAGCTTCGGAGAGTGCACCTTCTGCGTGGTATCAAACCTCAAACGCTCAGGTCGTACTCTCATTTGGACTTCAGCCGTCAGGTGGGGCAGTCGTCAATGAAAGCAGACCTTTTTCGTGATATAAAGCCTCAAACGCTCAGGTCGCAGTGCCAGTTTCCCTTCGAAGAAGATCGATTACATCATCCTGTTGGTGGTCGTTTGCATTGGAAAAAAAATACAACAGGAAATGGACAACAATGTGGAACATTATGAAAAATCAGCCTTTCTAATGGCTCTAAATGTTACCTAAAGAACTATAAAGATTGCTTCTTTGTAAATCGAAAATTAAAATTAGCAGTTCAGTGCAAATCTAAGATAATATGATCAGGTTTTTTTGCAATTTTCACAGTTCTAAATTCGCAACAGTGTTCAAAATCGTTTATATCCAATCAATGTTTTATATCTTAAAAAATTATACAATTTGGCCCTTCATGCACGCCTTCATAAAAGGTTCTTTCCAAAACCTCCAATATTTTATCATAAAGAACTATACTGGTTATTTTGTAATATTTGTGTGTCAGAATGTTTGGTGTAACTAATCTATACTGTAGTTTGGGTGTATCGTTTCACATTCTAGTAGTGAAAAAAGGGAAAGCTTGCACAATTCACACAATCGATCAACTAGTTGATATTCGGAAGTATAAAGAAAGAGTGTCCGTTTTATTCGTATTCACGACATCCAGTTATGTCTCTGACATTACACACCTGTACTTTTTTTTTCATCCTGTTTTTTTTAATGAGCCGAAGGCGAACCGTAGAAATAGAATATAGTTATTTGCACTTAGCACAAAACCGGTACCAAAACCCCTAAATAACTCTATGTTGTAATTTTGACCACTGTTTCCGGTGCATCCAGAACCGTTACCAAGAATCGTTATAACTGAATCGATTCGTAGGACTAGCAACTAGCATGATCTGCAAATCAAAACAATTTATAACAATTTTGACGTTAGAATCGTTGTTCTATGCGACGGTTTGATGTTTTAAACACTCATCACCCGGTAATTCTGGAATCGGAAATCGGATCCGGATTAGATTTTTTAAATTTGAAAGAGATTATAATACCTAAGTTTGTAAAAATCGGTTGGGACTTCTCTGAGATGATGAATTTCCGGTACTTCCGGAACCGGTATGTTCGAAGTGAGTATGTGTGGTCATGCGCTAATTTTTTCTGCTTTTGAGAAACTAGCTCATTTTTACATCTTCTTCTATTGAAACAAACTATTGAATTTACAATTTTTTTCAGTGTGTGAAATTTGGTTCATAAATCGGGTTTCAGAGTGGTTGCGTAGCCTTTCTCTATGAGAAAGGCAAAAAATAATAGTATAACATCATTTATCGAGAAAAAAATTGTTCCCAAATTTCAAGATTCTGAATTAATACGTATCGCCAATTAAATCTGTCGAAATTACAGATCGAACTCCACAGCGGGTTTAAAACGCAAGCATAGCTCAGCTCGTCATGGCCATGAACTGTACAAATCAGCCAGTGAACTAGCATCTGTTGACTAACTGGGTGACTGCCTAGCGGTTCTAAATCAACAGTCCATTTCAATCACTATTCTAAGGTCAAGCTGTCTACATACCGGTGGAAGTTGATGTTGTGTGGTAGATATAGCCATTTCAATCTTAATCGTTCTCGTTTTATGTGGCAAGTCTTATAACCACGTCAATGTGCATGCTGAAAATCTTTTCAACATCGAGCCATGCTTTAGAAACGGAGTATGGTTCTCGTACACACCGATCACGAATGTTCAAGAGACTTCCACTGTTCGATAGTTTTGAGATACAATTTCATTTGTGTGTACCTACTTTTAGAATCTCAATCCTGAGCTTTGATGAAACAGGTTTTTTCGATGTGATAGATCACATAATATTCCATACTTTGGTAATACCGTTTGAAACCTTTTTCTAGAATCAAAATGATGGTGTGACGGTCATCTGCTTGTCAAACGGTACCGTAAAAAGTGATCAACTGGTATTGTCATAAGCACATGAAAAAAGGTATGTCCGTCGTTGGCTGAGCTCACGTCGTGGTGAGAAGTGGTAGATCGTGTTCTATGCATTTTCATCGCAACCTGTGTTGTCGCAGACTAATTACGACAAAACCAAGATTGTAGGTACAAGTGCAAACCGTTAGTGGAATGACCACAAGACCTTGTACCGAATTATGGCAAAAACGAGTCGTGGGTCGGGAAAGTTGCTTGTGTGGCTGGTGGGTTTCTCAGTGGAATATTAATCGATTCGACATTGAGCATAACGATTCCAACCTGAAGAATCGAATAGCTGAATGCGTATGCGAATAGTTTGGCGAATGTTTTAATTAAACAAATTGTCTTCATATGCCATTGCCAAATTTTCTTTCTGATGGATTACTTTGATTACACACACTGATCGGCAAAATTAAGGCTATGCTATCACGGGGAAAACCGACTTTTATACCAAGGCTCGGAGGGCCAAGTTCCATATACCAATTGAACCAGGTAGTCGTGCTCGCTAAATGGGTCTTTGTGTGTATGTGCGTGTGTGTTCTTAAGGATCAAGACTCTTTGCAAGCGTATGATGATATGGATTTCTTCTTGCAGAAATTTTTGCGATATAAAGATTTACGTACCTTCTATAAGTAAACCCGCAAAATAGGAACCTTTAATTTAACACGCGGAAGTCAATGGATATGGAATGTTGTCGTAAAACTATACATTTTTCCGGAAAACTGCTTTTGTAACAGAAAATATTTAGTTTTGTTCATTGTGTGTAGCGCAATCAAATACAATTGCATTGAAGCAGTGTTGCTAGCTTTTTTATTAGGGAATTGAAATCTACATTCATAAAATGTAAGCAATTTTCCATCAAACGTTGGTGAAAAATTGATCAAAACTGATATTTCATCCAAAAAGTCAGACTTAATATTCATTAGAGAAAAATTATTGTTAAACAGATTGTTTGAAACTCAATCGTGCAAGCCACTTTGATAAACTGGTTGCACTGCATATATAAATACATAGATCTAACACATGGATCAATAAGTCCCGAGACTAAAGCAGAGATGGCGCTCGTAGTAAACCAGTAATCACGTCTCTCTAGAGTACTAACCTTTGCTTGAAACGGGTCAAAATTTTAAGTCGATCCGACCAGAAACAGCTGAGTTATCGAGGTTGGAGTAAAATCGTTTTGTAGTTTGTTTAGAAATGAAAAAAAAACGAGTATCGTGTTTTGATAAAACATTGTTTTTAATGGGTAAAAACACCGTGCAAGCGAAACAATGGATTGAAAAATGTTATCCGGAATCTTGTCCATCAAAAGCAACGATTTGTCGGTGGTTCGCCGAGTTTAAACGTGGTCGTAGCGCCACAAATGACGCGGAACGCTCGGGTAGACCTGTGGAAGCCGTTACACCGGAAAATGTGAGTGAAGTGACAAAAATTATAATGAAAGATCGTAAAGTGAAGCTCCGTGAGATTGCTGAGATGACACAGATATCATATGGAAGTGTATTTACTATCCTTCATGAAAAATTGAGCATGAAAAAGGTTTTTTCCAAGTGGGTGCCGCGATTGCTTTTGATGGAACAAAAACAGCAACGAGTCGATGATTCAGAAAGCAGTTTATCGAAAAAAAACGTTGGAACCATTGTATCACCCTAAAAGGTGATTATGTTGATGAATAAAAAAAATTTTGCAAAAAAAATGTTGTTTCCATTGTTAGTCTCGGGACTTATTGATCCATGTGTTATGACATACGTATCAAATACGTACGTAATACACAAATTACCAACACAAGTTAACTTAGTTTACTCTTGATCCTTAAGAAAATATGCACTAACTTTGCTCTGAGATGAGTGAATCGATTTTAACACTAATCATACCAACACTCAATATATACCTATTTGTACCATGCCTGGTCAAATGACCGGACTTCGTGTTCCCTTATACATTTGAAAATGTATGTTAGAAGCGAAATAATAATAAAAATTAAAGTTATTATTGAAAAAAAGAAGCATATTGACTATTTCAATTTTGGATCCACCTAGTAGTATGATAATACCTTTTTTAATGTCATTCAAATAATCTCATAATACCATATATTTTTTTTTATCGAGCTAATATTCAACACAAATTTGATTAGGTGCAATAATTTCTATGTTGGTTTGGGTAATCCACAAAATTGTGTTTTAACACTAAATATACAAACACTTAAGGGAGTACTCTAGTGTGACGGCCGTTTTCAAATGCTTTTGATGAATTTTTTGTTGAAAAACAACGTGAGAACAAAAACAATTATATTTCATATCTGTTTGGAATACATTTAAAGAATCTTTGGAAAATTTTTAAAGCCATTACACGAAATATTTTCGGAGGTACACAGATCAACAGGAACAAATCTAAAAATAGAGGTGCCTCACTGCTGTCATTATCCCAGGTGTTCTGATTATCAGAAATCCAAAAAAAAACTATACGCTTTTTTATTTGCGACGCTTTGGACTTTGCACAGAACTAGAATAAAAAACCTATTTTAATCCACCTAGTGGTGTAATAATACCTTCTCATTACCGTTTACATGATGAATCGATGTGATTTCCCGATATAGTCGAAGTTGGTAGGTATGAGCAACAACTAACAAGGTCAAGAAATTGGAATAATCTTGAGATCAGTTTTGAATACTTTTCCCATTTCTGGCATCGTTACTCTACAGGACTGTTCGAAATTTGAAGCACTTATCCTTTAATCCCGGAACCGGAAGTTGGATCCGAATAAAATTCAATAGCAATATGTAAGACCCTAATACCTTCTATTTAAATGAATAAATTTGTGAAAATCGGCTTATCTGTCTCTGAAAATCCGATGCGAGCTCCGATTTGGAAGTTTTTGAACACTGTTTTCAGTACTTCCGAAATAGGAACCTAACGGCTAAGTTAACTGAACTAACGGCTTAGTTGGTAAATTTATATTGTAACCAACTAGCAAGGTCTGCAAGTTAGAAAAAATTTCTAGCAAGTTTTGAAGCATTCGCTCTTTTTTATATTGTCATTTATGAAAAACACACTTGAAATTGTTTTTTTTTCGTTTATCACCATATTATTCGAGAAAATTGAGTGGATAGAAAAAATTAGTGCATAAGTCACTTTGCGATTATATCTCCGGAACCGGAAGCGTCCGCCATTTGCCAATCGAACTTGATCAATAACCCAATAAGGAGTGTATCGAAAATAAACTATCCACATACGTTTGTGTTGTACGCATCATGTATTTGTGATGATTTTTTATGTTCAGATCACAGCATGCTGTGCGTTTGGCTGTCAGTTTTCGTTTGTTTACTTGTTTGTGCGGTTGAAATTCTGCGTTTTAAAAAGGTCGCGTATTGAAAAGGAAGTGAAAATTAAGCTTCTGGACAAATGGCTAAGCTGAGAAAGGTATTACTATGCGAAATTTGACGAAGCGGTTTAGAATTCTTTATGCCAGTGTAAAAACCATCATTAATAAGTTTGGGGAACACTATTCTTTGGATGAGCTATCAGGAAGAGGCAGAAAAGCCGGTTCTTCCAACCCGAAACTGGACCAGAAAGTGGTATCTCTAATCACGAAGAACAAATCAATATCAATACGTGATTTGGCCAACAAAGAAGGAACAAGTGTCGGAATGATCCAGCGTATCAAGAGGCGAAATAACCTGAAGATCAACAAGAAGCAGTAAATCTCGAAACAAAGTGTAGAACAAAAGAAGCGAGCAGCAACAAGAGCCCGGAAATTGTATTCACGTATTTTGCAGTGTCCGGATGCACGCGTTTTGATGGACGATGAGATTTATGTAAAAGAGGACTCAAAAACCCTTCCAGGTCCACAATACTTTACTGTCGTCATTGAGGAGGATGTGAGCGATGCGGACAGATCGATTCAAGTGAAGAAATTCGGTCGAAAGGTACTGGTATGGCAAGCAATATGATCATATGGTTTGAAGTCAACGATTTTTTACACTACCGGAACTATAAATGCAGAAATCTATCGATGTGAGTGTCTCCAGAAGAGGTTGCTGCCTTTATACATATAAGAAGCATAGTACACCTCCACTGTTTTGGCCGGATTAATCGTCAGCTCACTATGCCAAAACCACTCTCAATTGGCTTGCGGAAAAGGATATAAATTTCGTTGAGAAAAATATCAATCCACCAAATTCCCTTAGCATCGACCCATCGAACGTTACTGGGCAATCGTGAAGAGGATCTTCAAGAAGACTGGTGAGGCAGCTGGGAACATGCAGGAGTTCAAAAAAAATTTGGGCTCAAGCGTAAAAAAATGCGATGCAACACTTGTCCGGAACTTGATGAAAAGCGTTCGATCAAAAGTTCGAAAATTTGTGAAGGAATAACTTAAATTTCATCCAGTTTTCATTATGCTCAAGTTTAACCTCGTGCACTAAAGGATCAATATTTAGTTTGAATAAAATATCGTTTTTTATCATAATTTGAAAGAAAAATTTTTGAATAGCTTATTTTCGATACACTCCTTAGTAGCTTTCAAACGAGCCTAAGATAGATGAAATCGGTTCAGCCATTTCCGGGAAAATTGTTCATACATTCAATTACACATACACACATTCATATACACACACTTACATACATACATACATACACATACATGTTTCGACATGCTGAGAGAAATTGTGTACAACACTTAGAAGCTTCCTGGCTCCGATCGAAAGTCAGTTTTCCCAATTAATCTATATTCTTCTTAAGAGAAAGGTAATCATATTCATTGTGGTAAGAATCGGTATACGACATGTATTAATCAATGCTGGCTTGATTCTCGACACCGCGACTCAAGCTCAGACGAAACGTGTACCCGGCGCGAAAATTAACGTCCCAACCCGTGATGGGACACGGAGTGCTTAGAGCTAAACGCTAAAAAATCTGCAGTGTATATCAATTTTAGAAAAAAAAACGGAACACCTGATAATTATCGGAATTACGCGGCGTTAGACATTCAAATGAAGACCTTAATTAAAGCAAAGAAACGCGGATACTGGCACCGTTTCGTTGACGGATTAACAAAAGAAACATCGATGAGTACTCTTTGGAACACAGTCCGACGAAAGCGCAATCGAAACACCACGAACGAAAGCGAGGAATATTCTAACCGCTGGATATTCGATTTCGCTAAAAAAAAAAGTGTGTCCCGACTCTGTTCCGGACCAGAAGATCTCCCGCGTCGTGACAGCGAATACAAACGAAACACCGTTTTCGATGGTAGAGTTTTCGCTTGCACTCTTGTCGTGTAACAATAAAGCCCCGGGGCTAGACAGAATCAAATTCAACTTGATGAAAAATCTGCCTGACCCTGCCAAAAGGCGCTTGTTGAATCTATTCAACAAGTTTCTTGAGGGTAATATTGTCCCTCATGACTGGAGACAAGTGAGGGTTATCACCATTAAAAAACCAGAGAAACCAGCCTCCGACCACAATTCGTATCGTCCGATCTCTATGCTTTCCTGTATCCGGAAATTGTTTGAAAAAATGATTCTCTTCCGCCTAGACAATTGGGTCGAGACCAATGGCTTGCTTTCAGATACACAATTAGGTTTTCGCCGGGGCAAAGGAACGAACGATTGTCTTGCGCTGCTTTCAACAGACATTCAAATGGCATTTGTCCGTAAAGAAGACAGAGAAGAGGAGACCTGATCAGGCTGTACCAAACAACGATATTGTCCGTGATGGAATACGGATGCTTTTGCTTCCGATCCGCGGCGAACATCCATTTCATCAAGCTGGGAAGAATTCAGTATCGTTGCTTGCGTATAGCCTTGGGTTGCATGCAATCGACTCATACGATGAGTCTCGAAGTGTTTCAGAATTGATTTCCACAATTTAGACTGAAATTGAATTGAAACCATGGGTTCTGGAACTAAAACTCAGTTCTAGAATCTGAGTTCTAAGATTAAGTTTAGTTCTAAAACTAAATTCATGACACTGAGATCTTGATCTGGATTCCGAACCTGAACTGATGGGCTAGAGTCAAAATAGCAAACTGATGATCTGAATTTATTCAACGATATTTGTCTGAATTTATTCAACGATATTTGTAAAACCCGGGTTTTAGATAAAATATTATGAATAGTTGTTCTGCATGATAATGATGATTAACTCACTGCAGTTTGTTGTTAAGTAATACGATTTAGCAGTACCTAAACAAGTAAACCATCATTTCTTCGACTATTAACACGTTCGTAGTCGCAAAAAAGCACGCAACTTGACCACCCAAAATTCATTCCCGCTATCTTTGAAGCACACGTCAAGATTAGTTTTTATAACCTGTATTGAGGTTTGATTGCATTAACAACGATAAGATAGCGTGGGGGTGGTATCAGAACCGTTTAGTCATAGCGCTGTTATTTCTCCATAGTGAAAACAATATGGAACAGTTCATGCTAGGTACATATTGGATGAGAGCACACAAGTGAGTGCGATTGTACTTTAATAACAGATGAGCTGTTATTTTCTTATCTTACGGCATTCATGGCGGATATTTGTATTGAGCACAATTCTTAGAACGTTCATTACGTAATTTTGAAAACGCCTCTGCATACTCCATACATAGATAAAAATATATACATCTATTTTCATGCACATATTAGGAGCAGGAAATTGGATATAAAGTTACTCCTGAGGCCTTTACTTTTCAATATATACTTATCAGTGCCGAAAAAAGAAAGAACGTACTCCTGTACAAACGACAACACAGAAACACCTAAAATTACGTCGGTACGTGGGTGACCTAATACTCCACCAAAAACGTTATAGATGTCGCCACTGCGCACAGTAGCCGTTCGGCCAACTAGCCCTGGTCTCCCTTACTTTAAAATAATTCGTTGAAAAATCAAGGCATTCTATTTTACATCGATGATTACATCGATGATAGTTTTCAATCAAATTTTTGTTTCAATTGATGTCTATTTCAGTGTATCACTGAATTACATGTCATGTAAATTTCATTATTATTTTCTGTGTACTTCGGAATATCCAATTAATTTTAGACAGTTATACTGCAGAATTCCTTAGCGGCAATATTTTCAGAAGCATTTTTTTATATGTAAAAATTATTCAAGATATTCATTGTGGTGTTTTATCGGTTCATTCTATATTTTTGTTCAACGACGTTTATTTTTAAGTTTCTGTTAATAGATTTATCATGGCCAACTAGTTCGAAATAACCATATTACACAGTATCTCTAATCCTCAGTTGCTCAAACTCAATTGAAGTAGTTATTTTGGTAATAAATAATTAAAATTGTTTTGCAATCTATTTTCAGCTGTAGTTTTTGCGTGTCTCATTTCTCAAATGGACAATGTATGGAACACTTGTAGAACTAATTTGATACTATCATTTTGCTTAAGAAAGTATGTTGATAAGTTAAGGCGTTTAAGAGTTATGCAATGTTTTTGAGTGTTTTGAAGGTATGTTTAAAACTAATTTAAATAAGTTAATTACAACAACTCTTCTGAAGACAACTTCGCCGTAGAACGTTTCATAAAAAAGTGAATTTTCAGGAGCCACCCGCCTTTTATTCAGGAAAATTGATGTAACTCTATCAAATGAAAAGCTAGATAGGTACTTTTTCCAGCAAATTCGCTGAAATAAAAATTCCTACAACTTTATTGTACATCAAAATCATTTTTGAGTTCAATTAAGAAAGTTAGATTTCAGATTTCAATCTAAATGAGGACCACCCTAGTAACATTTTTCATCAAAAGGAGCGCCATTTGATTACAAACAACTTTTGTGAAGACACCAACTACAAAAAACTAACCACGCCATCATCTGCCAATTGTCTTAGTGTACATGGGGTTACGAGACAGCTGTCAATATCGTTTACATAGAAATTATACAGGAGCGGACTGAGGCATGAGCCTTGCGGGAGAGCCATGTAGCTAATTCTGATTGTTGCCAAATCGCCATGTGAAAAATACATGCACTTCTTTGACAAAAGGTTGTGCAAATAATTATTTATAACCGCTGGAAGGCCATGTTGGTGGAGCTTGTCTGAAAGAACATCAATGAAAACTGAATCAAATGCTCCTTTAATGTTTAAAAATACAGAGGCCATTTGTTGTTTTTGTGCGAAAGCAATTTGGATGTCAGACGAAAGTAATGCAAGGCAATCATTCGTCCCTTTATTTCTTCGGAAACCAAACTGAGTACCTGACACCAAACCGTTACAATAATTACAATCGAAGATTATCTTTTTCGAACAATTTTCTGATGCAGGTCAACATCGCAATGGGTCTATATGAGTTGTGATTGAAAGCTGGTTTCCCCGGCTTTTGAATGGCGATAACTTTCACTTGCCTCCAGTCAGGTGGAACAATATTTTGCTCAAGAAACTTGTTGAATAATTCCAACAAACGTCTTTTTGCGAGGTCGGACAGATTCTTCACCAAGTTGAATTAAATTCTGTCCAACCCAGGAGCGTTATTGTTTCAAGACATGAGTGCTATGGAAAATCCCATCATTGAAAAAGGGCTATCAATGGTACCATTGTTTGGCGAAGACTCCCTAATAATCCTATGCGTAGGAACAGAATCTGGACAAACTTTCCTCGCAAAATCATATAGATGGATATTGGTTCAAGTATTCCTCACTCTCATTTCCTACGTTACGATTCCTCATTCGTCTGGCCGTATTCCAAAGAGTTCTCATTGAGGTTTCTCTTGACAAACCTTCGACAAAATGTCTCCAATAGCTGCATTTCTTGGCCCGAAGTATGTTCTTGTACTTGGTTTCTAAAACCAAGATTTTTTCAAAAATCTGACGAGCTCCTCCTCCTCGTTTTAAAAACGTCTTGAAAGCATTTTGTTTCGCGTGTTTAGCATCTGAGCACTCTTTGTCCCACCAGGGATTTGGAGGCCTTCTGTAAGACAATGGACCAATAAATCGTTTGGTTTGGGCTTGTTCTGCGGCCTTCAGAATCGAACAAACGAAAAAGTCACATTCTTCAAGTAGGCGGAGCTCTTCCATTTAATTTAAGATACTTAACATATTACTTTGGAATTTAATCCAGTCAATATTTTTTGTCAAATCATATGGAATATTAACTAAATTAGCAATGCCTTTGTTACTGCTAATGGAGATGATGATTGGTAAATGATCACTACCGTGTAAATACTTCCCAGGTGTAATCTAGTCGAATTGAAGTCGAGCAAAGAGATAAATCTAATGCACTTGGACGTGCAGGAGGATTTGGGATCCGTGTCATGCTACCCATATTTAATACTGTCATGTTAATATTGTCGCAAATATTATATACTAAAGATGATCTGCTATCATTGTAAACGGAACCTCACATAATTCCGTGCGAATTGAAATCTCCTAAAATCAAACGTGAAACAGAATGGGCTTCGACAATTTCATTAAGCTGTCGCTGTCCAACTTGAGCTCTTGGAGGAATATATACCGAAGCAATGTAAATGTCCTTTCCTTTAATGTTTATTTGACAAGCAACAACTTCTATACTAGAAGTCGAAGGAATGTTTAATCTATAAAAGAAATAACATTTCTTATTTCCTAAAAGCACTCCACCATACGGGGAGTCTCTATCGAGACGTATAATGTTAAAGTCATTAAAATTTAAGGCTATGTTTGATGTAAGCCATGTTTCGCACAAAGCAAATACATCACATTTTTGACTATGCAACAAAACTTTAAAAGAATCAAGTTTTGGCATGATGCTTCGACAATTCCACTGCAGGACAGTGATTGAATCATTTCCGGCGGATGATAAATTATCCATCGAATGATTCAAAACCTGAGAGAACTGGCCATTGAGCTGATAACTGTTTCAAACAAGTTCTGGCTATTGAAAGGAATGCCGTTATGATGGTCTTTAGAGGTTCAGAAATATTGAATGCTGCGAAAATCCATTCTACAATTTCCGAAATCTTCAGAAATCCTATTGGTGAATGTGAAACGGAGACCACTGGATTATTGTCTTTTCTTGAGCTAGTTCCTGGATTGGTTTGTGAATTTGACAAACCAGGAGGCACAGGTTTTTGTTTTAAATTTGGCTTGTTAGATTCAACACGGCGATCTTTTTTTGAAGATGTAATTTTTGGTGTCTTTTTTGGTATTTTGTAAGGACCCTTGAGGAGTGACAAACGAGGTATCTTCACTATTTCCGTCAGAGTCAGATTCCTCTGGATCCGCAAGATTTTAAAAACCGTTTTCGGTTCCCAAAGGTGAGACATAAATGATCGTTTTAAGCATTTCTGCATATGTGCGCTTAGACGGTGCTTTTAAAGAAAGCTTCATTTTGTCTTTAAGCAACTTAAATGCAGTGCATACTGAAAGATCACCATGAGGACTCTCCCCAGAATAAATACATGTTTGAATTTTTTTACTGCAATCGTTGTCCTTATGGGGCCCTTCACACTTAATACATTTCGACTTATTACTACAGTAAGTAGCTGTGTGGCCAAAATTTTTGTAGTTCGTGCAATTCACAAGATTTGGTATGAAAAGCCGAACAGGAAAGCGAACTTTATCGATATGGGCATGGCTAGGCAAGGCAGATCCAGCGAATGTCACTCGAAACGAAGGTCGATAAGTTTTGTTTCCTTCTTCGAAAGATGCTGAGTACAATTGCTTGCACTCGAGTATCCTTACTCCCTCAAGCATAGGGGTTTTAAAACGTCCAACTCCATGCTCAAGTAACTCTTTAACCGAAAGACCCGCTTCGCTGATAACACCGTCTATTTCAACGTCTTTCGAAGGAATATATACGCGATATTCGCGGGTAAATAATTCACAAACAACAATCTCGTTAGCCTGCTTTAAGGAATCGACTACAACGCGGATCTTGTCTTTATGGACTCTTACTATCTCTTTGGTTGCGGGAAATCGTGATGTCAATTCTTTAGATATCTGGAATAAATTTAATGCCTTCATTTTAAGTTTACATTGTAAAACTTCGTTCTATGCGAGTTAGGAATTGTTAAATTTTTGCCTGGTGGCAGAGATGGATCTCCTGAAAGCACTGTTCGACTCAGTTCATCGAGCAGAGCAATGTCTGTGTGTGTATGTATGTGTGTGTGTGTATGTGTCAAATAATCTCACTAGGTTTTCTCGCAGATGACTGAACCGATTTTGGATTCAAATGAAAGGTCTCGTAAACCCATACGGAATTCCTGAATTTCATCCGGATCCGACTTCCGGTTCCGGAATTATAGGGCAAAGTGTGTTCAATATTGTACACCGTCACCGGCGAAACAAAAAACGTAAAAAAATTTCTTAACTGGTCTCAAAACCACACAAATCGAAAGTCATTATCAGTAGGCAACTTAACGAACCGATTCCGGCTACCTTGGTTCCCGGTATCCGGTTCCGGAAGTACCGGAAATAGTGGTCATATATACTAAAATAGATCTCACTCACTTTTCTCAGCGATGGTTTGACCGATTTCCACAAACTTAGATTCAAATGACAGGTCTCGTGGTCCCATACCGAATTCCTGAATTTCATCCGGGTCCGACTTCCGGTTCCGGAGTTATAGGGTAAAGTGTGTTCAATATTGTACACCGTCACTTAAACCGGCGAAACAAAAAACGTAAAAAATTTTCTAAACTGGTCTCAAAACCACACAAATCGAAAGTCATTATCAGTAGGTAACTAAACGAACCGATTCCGGCTACTTTGGTTCCCCGTATCCGGTTCCGGAAGTACCGGAAATAGTGGTCATATATACTAAAATAGATCTCACTCACTTTTCTCAGCGATGGTTTGACCGATTTCCACAAACTTAGATTCAAATGACAGGTCTCGTGGTCCCATACGGAATTCCTGAATTTCATCCGGATCCGACTTCCGGTTCCGGAATTATAGGGCAAAGTGTGTTCAATATTGTACACCGTCACTTAAACCGGCGAAAAATAAACGTAAAAATTTTTCTAAACTGGTCTCAAAACCACACAAATCGAAAGTCATTATCAGTAAACAACTAAACGAACCGATTCCGGCTACCCTGGTTCCCGGTATCCGGTTCCGGAAGTACTGGAAATAGTGGTCATATATACTAAAATAGATCTCACTCACTTTTCTCAGCGATGGTTTGACCGATTTCCACAAACTTAGATTCAAATGACAGGTCTCGTGGTCCCATACGGAATTCCTGAATTTCATCCGGATCCGACTTCCGGTTTCGGAGGTATAGGGTAAAGTGTGTTCAATATTGTACATCGTCACTTAAAATATTTTCGGATACAACAAACATTTAAATCGTAATTTAGAGTGCGTACTAGAAGAGTTTGTGTGTCATGTTAGTTGGTGGCCGTACGAACCGACTTTGGTTTGTGGAGATGTGGATGACTCACGCAATCAAAGCATTGTTTTATTCTGTATGTTATACTAGTTAATGCACAAACAATCTCTTGGTTTGTTTCAAAAATCGAAGAGATAAATTTTGAATGGAATACCACAATATTATATGTACATGAGAAAGGCATCATTACACCACTAGGTGGATTAAAACAGGTTTTTATCTTTTTTGTTCGTTTATTCATGCCTAGATGCAGCACTTTACCGGTGTAGTGCAATTTAAAAAGAAAAACGCCATTAAAAAGATTGTTAGTGTTTCAGCCTCAAACAAAATTGTTAACATCTTAGTAGCAAGAAAAAAATTCAGGAGTCAAGAGCTATTCGTATCGTTCATCACCGACAGATGGCATTTAGGGGATAAATGTTTTATACGAATGAACATTGCATTTCCTATTAGACAGCTCAGAAGAGAATTCAATTAAAATTACTGCCGACAGATTTTCGTATCGGGCTATCAACGGTATATATGCAAAGTTTACTTAATAACACGGCTGCTTGTGCTTGCACAATGCAACACACTTGAGTAAATTCTATTTGCACTCAAACAATTTCTTGACGTAGATCATTGAAGATGGACGCGTGCGTTGAACGTTTGTAGTTACTTATATCAATGCTCTACACTGCCCATACTCGCATATCAGTCACGTATCGTTTTTTACCAATTTTGAGTTGGCTTGAGGAATTAAATCTCTCCTCATTATACTCTCAGAAATTGCAATATAAGTTGTCGGTTTGTTCAGAAAAATGTGAAAAAAATATCAACTCATATCTGTCCCATATGCAAAGTACCCGCTATCAGTCACATTCAGTGCAAATTCCAATATTTTCATTTGTTGCAATATTGGAATAGCAAATGTGTATTACCGATATTTCATGTAATTCGAAAAAAAAATTTATCGTCTTTTTCTCGACATGCTGATTTTACATATGGGACTGATATGCAAGTATGGGCAGTACATTAGTATCACATTATTAGGGATTCCTTGCATCTTCACTCTGCAGAGAGGTTGGTTACTGCATGATTTATGATGATAATGTATGATGGAACTATCACCTAATTACAGTACCCAACAGTCTGCCCTTCCATGAGAGCAACGTCATACATTAGCACTAAAAATGATTAATATTGGTTCCCAGATAACCAATAATCACATACTAATGCTGCATTATGAAAGGAAATAATCGCTAATTGACAGTTCAATCGCTCTTGAGGTGAAAATTCTGAAAGCTGAATTCTGATTGATATACAGCAGATGAGCTTTCAGATTGCAGACATAAGGCTATGAAATCTCATTTTAGAGCTCATAAAGGGCTATTTTACTACTATTGTTTCGAAGGAAACCAAATAAAACCGTTTCTGTAGCAGCTGTTATTTTTGTATTCAGCAGCTCAAACTGAAATATATTTGTTTTGTGTAATTAAGGTTTTTGATTTATAATTCACTTGACTTACAATTAGTGGTTTTACCCTAGGTTACTTCTTTCTCACCGTTCCCTTCACTCGATCTTTTTTTAGCTTTCCTGCTTAAATTATACTTTGCTACATTTCAAACTATTATCGGTAAATATACTACTTACAATTTTTGCTGATAACAGATCGTCAACAGTTTGGTTCCAAATATTCAGTCTGGCGCAACTCATACGGTAAGTATTCTACTTTCTTTTCCTATGCTTTCTTCCTATCCTATTTCTATTCTTTATCTCTTTTCCTTTCAGGTGTAGCTGCAGGTAAGTTGGGAAGCGAATGTAAGTACAACGTATTTCTACTAATGAATATTTCATTTTTACTTACAGATATCAACCTTGCGATCTTTTTATCAATGCTTCAAATCAAATCAAATAATAGCTTTGTAATTCACCATCTAGCTTTACTGTTTATTCTTGTTTTTTTATTGATTTTTTTTCTATCTATCAACGAAGCATAAATGTCAGTCAGGGTACGTTTAGCACATCAACTTTGTTCCCTCAACGCTGCGTTTAGCGATTCTATCGCCAGTGTTGCCAACTATTATTAGTGCTTATTAATTACCAGGGTTATATGCCTTCTAACTCGGGTCCTTTATCTTTCGAATAATCTAGAAAATTTGAAAAGATTTTCATTTTCATTTGTAAACAGTTATATCAAGCCAATAAGAATTTTTCTTTATTTTGAATCGTCGCACTAAATGATTAAACACACTTTACCCTATAGTACTGGAGCTGGAAGTCGGACCCGGATGAAATGAAACAGCAACCTGTGAGAATATAGGAACTTTTGTTTGAGCCTGTTTGTGGAAATCGGTCAAATCATCTCTAAGAAAATTGAGTGAGTCTCGTTTCAAACTTTTTGACCACTTTTCCGGTACTTTTGAAACCGGGAACTTGGAACCAGTATAGCCGAAGTCGGTACGTTTAGTAAGTAATCTAGAATAATTTCACCCTTTTTTGCATCGCTCTAAATGACGGTGTGAAATTCAATAGTAACCTGTGGAACTACGAGATTTTGTATTTTATGAGTGACTATATTTGACACATACTCACACACAGACACATACATTGCTCAGCTAGATGAACTGTGTCGAATAATATAGAACACTTGGCCCTCTGGGCCAAATTTCACTACTCAATTTTTCAAATAATTGCATAAACTTTCTATACGAGAAAGACAATAAGTGTACTTTTATTGAAAAGCATCGTTCTCGTGACCTTGTAATAAAACTAAATAGTAGATACAAATTGAATAAAAGCATTAAAAATTTACTTTTTTTTCGCCTGAAAAATAAAAACCTAATATGGCAACCCTGCACGCTATACGAAATTGAACAAAGCACCCTGCGAACGAAGCAAAGTCGCACGTACCGACGCGTATCAGTTTTGCCTCGTCAATTCGTCATTTTGGGTGACGATTTGAATGTTTTGACACTCATCACCCTTACCTTACCTTACCTTACCTAACAGCTAAAGACCTGGGGTGTCCTTTGCTGTATCAAGCATACGTCTCCACATAACTCGGTCCATGGCTGCTCGTCGCCAGCCACTCAAGGCACGGATGCTTCTGAGAGCACCCTGCACTTGATCGATCCACCTTGCTCGCTGCGCTCCTCTTCTTCTTGTACCAGTCGGATTAGATTCAAGAACCATTTTCACTGGGCTGTCGTCCGACATCCTTATGACATGCCTAGCCTATCGTAGACGTCTGATTTTAGCTGTCCGTACGATAGGTGGTTCTCCTAGCAGCTGTTGCAATTCGTGATTCATACGCCGTCTCCACGTTCCGTCTTCCATCTGCACTCCGCCATAGATGATCCTCAGTACCTTTCTTTCGAAAACACTGAGGGCGCGTTGGTCCTCTGCCAACATAGTCCAGGTCTCGTGGCCATAGAGAACAACCGGTCTAATGCGCGTTTTGTAGATGGTCAATTTCGTGCGGTGGCGTACTTTTCTCGATCGGAGGGTTTTTCTGAGTCCAAAGTACGCACGATTCTCTGCCAAAATACGTCTCTGAATTTCTCTGCTGGTGTCATTATCGACGGTCACCAGTGAGCCCAAATACACGAACTCGTCAACCACCTCGATATCGTCACCGTCTATCAATATTCATGGTGGGAGGCGTTGTGTTTCTTCTCTAGAGCCTCTTCCTCTCATGTATTTGGTTTTCGACGCATTTATGGCCAGTCAGATACGCCTACGTGTCACAATATCAATATCGTCAGCGAAGCCAAAAAGTTGTACGGACTTTCAGAAGATCGTACCACTCGTGTCGATCCTCGCTCTACGAATCACACCTTCCAGGGCAATATTGAACAAGATACTAGAAAGTCCATCACCTTGACGTAGCCCTCTCCGAGATTCGAAGGGACTGGAGAGCGTCCCAGATACTCGGACGTAGCACATCACTCTATCCATCGTTGCTTTGACCAATCGCGTCAGTTTATCCGGGAAACCGTATCCGTGCATTATCTGCCATAGCTGTTCTCGATCGATTGTGTTGTATGCCGCTTTGAAGTCAATGAATAGGTGATGCGTGGGTACGTTGTATTCAGGACACTTCTGGAGTACTTGTCTTATCGCGAATATGTGATCCGTAGTGGCGCGGGCTCCAATAAATCCCGTTTGGTACGGCCCTACGAATTCCTTAGCTATTGGTGATAGACGACGGCAAAGGATTTGGGAGAGTACCTTGTAGGTGGCGTTGAGCAATGTGATTGTGCGGTAATTGCAACAATCTAGCTTATCGCCCTTTTTGTAGACGGGACATACAACTCCATCCATCCATTCCTGCGGTAGAATCTCCTCCTCCCAAATTCTAGAAATCATCCTGTGCAGCGCTCTAGCCAGTGTCTCTCCTCCATGTTTGTGCAACTCGCCTGGCAACTGGTCATTGCCCGCGGCTTTGTTGTTCCTTAGCTTGCCGATCTCTTCACTTATCTCCGTCAGATCAGGTGCTGGGAATCTGTCGTCGGCTGAGCGTGCACCCAGATTAATTCCTGTGTCCTTCTCTGTATCCTGTGATTCGCCATTCAGATGCTCGTCATAGTACTGCTTCCACCTGTCGATCACCTCACGTTCGTTCGTGAGAAGGTTACCACTGGTATCTCTGCACATTTCGACCAGTGGTGTGTAGCCTCTACGTGAGCGGTTCACCTTCTCATAGAACTTCCGTGTGTCATTTGCGCGATACAGCTGTTCCATCGCTTCACGATCTTGGTCTTCCTGTTGGCGCTTTTTCCTCCGGAAAACAGTGTTCTGTTTGTATCGTTTCTCGTTCGCTCTAGTGCGGTGTTGCAGCATCCTCGCCCTTGCTGCATTCTTCTCTTCGACCAACTGCTGACATACGCCATCAAACCAGTCATTTCCTCGATTCGATAACCTCATACCTAGTACGGTTGAAGCAGTGCTACTCACGGCGGATTTTATATAAGCTTCTCTTCCGTTGGTAGCACTTGCTCCAGTTGTTGCGCGTATTCCTCTGCAGTACAAACGCTACGCAGCTGCTCGAGATTGAACCCCGGCGTTCCTGTGCGACGAGTGTTGTGCACCATCGATAGTTTTGAGCGCATACAAACTGCAACAAGGTAGTGGTCAGAATCAATGTTGGCACTGCGGTAGGTGCGGACATTGATGACGTCGGAGAAAAATCGCCCGTCGATGAGAACGTGGTCGATTTGATTTTCCGTATGTTGATCAGGTGATCTCCAGGTGGCTTTGTGGATATCTTTGCGGGGGAAGAAGGTGCTTCGAACCACCATTCCTCGAGAGGCTGCAAAGTTCACGCATCGTTGATCGTTGTCGTTTATAACCGCGTGCAGGCTCTCCAGCCCGATCACGGGCCTGTACATTGCCTCCCGGCCTATCTGAGCATTCATGTCGCCGATGACGAGTTTTATACCCGTCGCGAACAGCTGTCGTAGGTTTGTTCCAGCTGCGCGTAAAATGCTTCCTTCTCGTCATCGGGTCTCGTCTCATGTGGGCAGTGCACGTTGATGATGCTGTAATTGAAGAAACGGCCCTTGATCTTCAATACGCACATTCTATCACTGATTGGCAGCCACCCAATCACGCGCTGGCGCATTTTGCCCAACACTACAAATCCCGTTCCTAGAACGTTGGTTGTGCCACAGCTCTGGTAGAAGGTAGCCGCTCGATGCCCACTTTTTCACATCTTCTGTCCCGTCCAACAAAGTTCCTGCAGAGATACGACATCGAAGCCGCGGATTTGAAGCTCATCATGCAGCATTCGGTCGTATCCTGGGAAGCCAAGCGATTTGCAGTTCCATGTGTCCATCGTGTCAGCACTGTTTAGAGTCCCACACTGACACAAGAAAGGTAATCAGCCGCTCGTAACATGGAGAACAGACGCTTTTTCGAACCGCCCAACATGGGGAATAGACGCTCGGGTAGGCTCGCTCTCTGTAAAGAGAAGGCAAGCCCTCCCTTCCCTGTCAGCATACGACCAAGGTCCCACCGGGGTTAGTTACCCGATCTTTCCTATGGTTACTCGTACCCCAGCCGGTACCGTGGGGAGGTAGGGATAGGAGTTACTGGACAAGAGACTAAGAACCACATTGGGACCTGAATTGCGCATTGTCTAGTGGTTTACCAACTACGAACGATGCATGATTTGTTCTATTTCGTGCACATTATAAAGAAAACGAAACGGTTACGGATGTCTGCTACTGTTTCATACGGGATTCATAAATTTGTTGTGGATACTACTTCCGGTTCAGGAACTATAGGCTAAACAGGGTTTGTAGATTTTGTTAGATTCAGTCCGAACAAACTTTCCTATTTTTATTCAAGTTTTTGTGACTTCCACAAAATTATTTATGATTTGTGTGATGATGTAATATGAGAAAGGCATTATTACGCCACTAGGTTGATTAAAAGAGGTTTTTCATTATTTTTATAATTCAAACTTTTTATCAATCAAATTACATTAAAGAACAGTTTTTATTTTTTACCGATTTATTAATAAACCTGGCTGTCACCCAACCGATACCTTACATCCAAATATCTTCTCTGTCCGTCAAACACTAGTCTTCTCGCTTTATCTCGGTCGGGTGACGGCCAAGATGTAAACCATGTTAGATGTACGTTCTACTGTATCTGACTGGCGTTTTAGAGTGATTAAAATACCCGGTGAACGACCAAAATGGTTAAAGCCGGGGTAAAATAAATTATATAAAAAAAAAGTGATTAAAACAAGATTCAGAGTGGCGAAATGGTAGCGCGTATGCACGGAATGCATACGAACGCAGGTTCGAGTCCTGTCTCTGAGCCTATCTTTTTCCAATAACTCATCTTTTCTGTTAGTTTTTGATTCGTTTGGCTTCTCCAATATATGTTTCCGCTCAGTCATTGCAAAACTGAGTTTTCATATATTTGAGCCATTCGGTAAATAGAGTTATATCTAGAATGTGCTATATATTCGGTAATTGTGAACTCTTAAATCTTTTGAACTGGTTCTGATTTTTTTTGTAGATTTATCGTATAACTTAAAAGTGAGTGCATATTTTTGTCACATATAAACATACACACAAGCAGACATTTAGCGATCTCGCCGAACTGCTTCGAGTGGTATATTACACTCCCCGGAACACGGTTCGGTTATATGGCAAAACAAATATTGACTATTATACTTAATAGATAAAAGAGAGAAAAAATGAAATAAACCTGTCGCTAAGTACCGTCGTCCTAATACTACTGGGGAGAAAAAGTAGTAAGACTTTTGAAATATATTTCGCACGGAAGCCTTGTTCGCCGAATTTTTTTTCTAGGTTGGTATGACTGACAGTGATATCTGTACCAAGTGTCACGTCAAAATAAAGTATCAAAAGTGCAATCGGTGATTTTTACAATGAGTGAAATCATTCAAGTTCCATCAAATTTCTGGTACCGAAACGTTCAGAGTGTTGCAAAAGGCCTTCGGTGATATTTGTATGTTGCGAGCAAGTGTTTGTGATTGGTACTAGTTGTTCAAAGAGGATCGAGGACGTGTCACGTCAAGCCAAGTCAAAAATCAAGGTAATGTTGACAGTGTTTTTTGATTATCTAGGTGTGGTGAACTCCGAATTCCTCTCGACCGGCCAAACTGTCAACAAGGAATACTATTTGAGTGTTATGCTTCATTTGCGCGAAGTTATGCGTAAAAACAGGGCGGAATTATGGGCCGAGAACTCTTGGTTTTGCACCACGATAATGCACTGTCGCATACTGCATTGATTCTTCGTGACTTTTTCATTGAAAATTCAACCAATATCCAAAAGTCACACGGAGCAAAATCAGGCGAATACGGTGGTTGCGGTCGTTATTCGCAAGATTTAGCTCCGTGTGACTTCAGGCTATCCAGCAAGTTCAAACGACCGCTCCGGGGAAACCGTTTTGAGTCAATTGAAGACATCAAACGTGAATCGCTACGCGCATTGAGGGCTATTCCGGAAATTGACTTTAACAACTGTTTCGAGGATTGGAAAAACAAACCATTGTCACAAGTGTATTAAGGCCCGATGAGATTACTTTCAGGATGAGGGAGACGAAATAGATTTGGAAGAATAAATAAAGAATTTTGAAATTAAGAACAAAGTCTTCCTATTTTTTGCCCACAGTGAAAATATGTTGTAAATTTACATCTCTTTCTACATGCACATATTTGGTGCAAAAAGTTCAATATTTATCATTGCAAACCAAATGCATTTTAATTTGGTTTTTCATCGATGATAGCTTCAATCAAATGTGTGATTCAACTAATGTTTATTTTATATTACTATTGATTTACGTGTCGGGTAAATTACATTGTTTTTTTTATGAAATAAAGGAATTAAAACTAACTCATATACATACACGAGTAGTATTCAATAATATGCTAAAGTTTTTCATAATTCTAATACATTTAAAAGAACTCTAATATCACTGTTCTGACGCTATCGTAAAGTTGACTGCAGCCCTGCCGCACTCAGAACACTTTCCATTTCAACGACCTTACTTATGACGATTGCACATACGAGCAGTGTTGCATACATAGATATCAATATACGCTAGCATGAACATGAATCCAGTCCAGTTCAACTCGACGACCATAACCTGACGCGGCATGACTCTCCGCTTCTTCTGACTACTTAGCGTGACGATGGAACGATGACGTTGCATCCGCGTAGATCTCCACTTCGAACAGGACCGTGAGCTAATGTGGTGAGCAATTCATCCGCGGCCAAAGTGATGCCGATAACAGCTGAGCAGTAGACAGAGAAAAAAAATACTTTCGCTCTACTTCGACTCTGCTCAGCCGACCCAACCGGCTCAGTATGGCCTAGACGTTCAACGGAATCGGACAGCAGAAGCCGTAAGCCGCGCCGTCATCAATCGGTTTGGTCAAACACCGCATCTAGTTGGTGGCCCTTCGATATATCCAAGGTTTCTTGCAAGTGTAAATTGGCAGTTCGTTACGTGAAAGAAAACCTGGTGAGAAAACAGATAATTTTGAGTTCCAGTTTGGTGACGAGACTTTCGGGGTTGAGCCAGCATATCTCAACAGTTCATCCAGTGAAAAGAAAAGTAAGTGTTGGGTTGCTCTTTTATTTTTGGTTTCACTTTCAAACAGTGAAGCATATTACATGGATCAGGTTTTACTTTCGAAAGGACCGGTTATGTTTTTGTTTGAATTTTTGCGGTGTTTCACAACATTTGCACTTTGCCTGTGGGGTTGTGAAATTTGTCTGCTCGGTTTGGGTGATGAATAACAGAAACATCAGGTAGTACGGTGACAAGTTTCTACGATTTGTGATGGTTGTCAATATTCGATTCTTCTGTACGGTTGAAGTTCTTCAAAGCGGTAATTACTGATGTTGGGTAGGGTTGTTTCGGTATTTCGTTCATGATAACACAACGTCAACAAAATGTGTTTCTGATGTTAATAAAAAAAATTCTCGCCTGTTACTTAGCATGTGAAGCAAGTGGGAAATAATTTTGGTACCCGAATTTCTTTCCAGTTCTCTGAAAAAAAAACATGTTTTAGTGAACTTTTTAATAGTTTTGAAATTTGAGATTGAGATAATGGGCCGTATGAATAAAACGTAGCATGCTTGAATTTCGGTAGTAAATGCTACGTGTGGATCACGTTCCTGTCAAAATATGCTAAAAACTGTAGTATTTACTACACGTTTTCGGTAGGTGTTTGCTGATAAAGTGAAGTACAGAAATTAAAAAAGTGGCATTTTTACAGATGTAAGTACGTTTCTTGCTTTGTGCATGCTTATGCCAGCTTTTCCGGCTCTGTGTCGATACGGTATGCAGTAAATGCTTAAATTCGGAAGTAGCATTAACTACATGTTCGAACTTGTTTTTTATTCATACCAAGCCGCGTTATACTTTGTGGACTTTATTTTTGAGAAGATACGACAAACAACAGACTTTACTACATTTTATTCATACGGCCCAATGGATAAAGCTTGCTTCAGATAGAATTGGAACAAAGACAATTACTTGTATTTCAGTTATTTATTATTGAATTCAAGATCTTTTTTATACAAATGTAGCGTTTTCTTCATACTTTTAAGAAAAAATACGGATAAAATTATTCGTCACGGTTTCGAAAGAATTCTCGAATATTTCTTGTAACACGGCTCATTAGGCGGCGTACACCTTCTTCGTCCACCGTTTTAGCTATCTTATTCCACCAGGTCGTCATCTGATTGATGTCTTTGACAACCTTTCCCCTTGCCTTGAGTCTCCTCTTCATGATTGCCCAGTATTTCTCAATAGGGCGGAACTGGGGGCAGTTGGGTGGGTTAAGGTTTTTCGGAACAAACTGGACCCCTTTCTCTGCATACCATTCTTGATCGACTTTGCTGTAATGACAGCATGCCAAATCTGCCCAAAACATTACGGGATGGTCGTGGGATCCCTTTAACGGCAAAATTCGTTTTTGTAGACACTCTTTTTGGTATAGTTCCGATGTCATTGTCTTATTTGTAACGAACACATTCTTTTTTTTGCCACAGCTGCAAATGTCCTGCCAAATCATAAATGTTCTTGCAAATTTGTCGCAAAAACAAATTTAAATTTGTCTAGAGCATCCCCCGAGCCGTTGTCAAGTAAAAATTTTGACCTGGGATTTGCCCGGAGTCAGCCTTGACATAGGTTTCATCGTCCATCAGAAGACACGTGTCGAACTTGGTCAGCACCTGGTCATATAGGTTCCGAGCACGAATTTTGACCACACTATTCTTTTTTATGGTCCGATTTGGCTGTTTGCTAGCTCGATACGACTTGATTCCTTCCCAGAGTCGAGTTCTCCTCACGGTACTATGGGCAGCACTGAATTATCGTTTGTAGTAAAATTATGACGCGATTACGAAAAACAAACTTACATGCTTCATTCACACTTCCAGATATCTAGCAAATATCGATAATCGTTCTCATAAGTTGTTTAATGGCTCTGGAACTGATAGCGAATTTTGAATCTGGATTCTGGAACTGAGGCCCTTATCATCGGTATCACTTCACGGTGAAAATCAAGTGAAGTGAATATTGGCCTTTATATATTGGAATATATGTATACTTCAGAAAAAGGAACAATTACTTGGAAGACCTTGATATTATTATAAATGTTTTTCAAAACAGTAATCACTTCAATTTGCGTGATACTGGGAATAGATAAAATCAAGTGAAGTGATATGTGGGTGAAGTTAGAGTGAAAGTGGAAGTGAGACCGGTTCTAAGGGCCTGATAGCTGCACTCAGTCTAGAACTGAGTTTTGTATCTGAAACTGAGTACTGAGCTTGGATCTAAAGGTTAATTTTAATCATGGAACTGAGTTCTGATCTCTGAATATAGATCTGGAATTAGACCGATTGAAACGGCAAGCTTACGATGCACTGGATTAAACGTCATGCTCTGTCAACTTTGCAGGCCAGAAAGATCGTATCGAATCAAATTTTCACCCATTAGATAACACGAAAATGTAATGTTGCTCAATATGCCGAAACCGAGTACGAGAAAACGAGCACACGTCATGAGTTTGGCCTTTCTCTATAGAAAGGTTTTAGAATTGCTGGAAAAACCTACTTTCGAACGGAGCTTTGGAGACTCATATTCGACTCAGTTCAACGAGATCCGATAATGTCTGTATGTGTACTTTTCGACGATATTTTTAGCTCGTTTGAAAGCTACTGTTGAGCCATTGAACGAGTTTGAAAATCAAATAGCTGTTACTTCTGGTTCCGGAGATATGAGGGTATAAGTGACGTATTCAACAGGACGCTAGATGGCTAAACCGATTTTAGTAAGCTTCAGCTCGTTTTAAAGCAACTATTAGATCTAATGATTAGGTTTATAGATTAAATGGCTGTGACTTCTGGCTCCGGAGACATGATGGTATAAGTGAGGTAACCGACAAAACGAGTTGTTTTCTTTTCTTTTGTTGTTTCGAGATGGCTTAATCGATTTTATGAAACTTAAACTCGTTTGAAAGCTACTGTCGGGTCATTGATCAAGTTAAAAGATCAAATGGCTGTGACTTCCGGTTTCAGAGATATGATAGTATAAGATACGTAACCGACAAAATACGTTGATTTTTCCCGCTTTTATATATACAAGGGTTCCATTATTTTGAGTTCACCTCAAATTTCGAAAAGCGGTAGAGCTCAAAAGTTTAAGCACCTCGAAAAAAGTCCCAATGCAAAATTCGAGCTAAACCGGATATGTGTAAGAGGTGCTGGTTAAGGTGTGAAAATTTCCGATCTTGGAAAATCACCATAGGGGAGAGTACATGAAATTTCCGAAATCTAAAAAATTGTTTTGATACCGAATGTCATAGAATTGGATGAAAAGTCAAAATTTAATGTCATCCCGAAATTTTTTTTTGTAAATCAACTTTCTGGGGCCTAAAAAAGCCCCAGAAAGTCGATTTTATTTAAAAAAAATGTTGTTTTTTTTCGAGTAGACACTAAATCTCGACGTGTCAATTTTCTTGGTGGTTTTTCAAAAGATTTATGAAAATTTCACTAAGTGGACTTAGAAGGTTTTTTTTTTTAGATTAGCATCACTTTGCTCATACATAAAGGCGACGCAAATGACAAGCGTTTAGTTTGAGAAATGATACCAAATATGTGACATAAACGCTGAAGCAAACTTTTGTAAACTACTCGAACCAATCTGTATAAATTGGTGTCAAAAAAGAGCCTAAATTAATGCCAGAAATTATCTTAATAAAGAAGCAAAAACTATATTAAAGAGACTGGTGCGATGAAAGAGAAAGGCATTATCACACCACTCGTTGGGTTAAAAATAGGGTTTCCCTTAACACTGGTTGATACGAAACATTTCAGGAAAAAATTTCGGGTTATTTGTGGTTATCTCATACTACTCATATTTACGATGACATGGAGCAAAAATAATGCTGTCGTGTAAAGTACAACAACAGATGTTCACGATTGAGTTCTACTCATTCCTGTACTGCAACATTTTTTAAAAGGCACCCAATATTAAAAATAAGACGTATTTACGTTACAATATCTAACAAGTATTAAAGAGAAATACAATTTTGATAAAAACCTTCTGAAGATTGATTTGATCATGAATAATTCAACTTATGATAATTGAAATGTGAGTTTCAATACCACAATATTATTATAAACAAAATACGGTCTTCCATGGAATCAAACTGGAAGTGAAAAATTGAACAAGCACAATGTTACAAAACGTTCTTTTTAATTTCTTTTTCTAGTGAAGAAATTATGCCTTTCGTATGTTATTCATATTTTTATATGTTTTTCAAAGAAATTCTTCAAAAACTTTCCATTGAATCTTGAATAAAAATAAAGAAGTTTGTTTGGGAATAAATTAATAAAACCTTTTGAATTTGTAAACAATACAAATTTAGAAGAATTGCTCCGTTTTGGATTTCTCATATAGAAAGGTTATGCAATCACTATGAGAACCAACTTTTGAACCGAGGCTCGGAGGGTCGAGTTTCATATTTCACAATTGTTTATATATGGGCACTCACCTTTCTCGGAGATTGTGATTCCACACAAAATTACGGAATTTTATTTGAATATTTCTACCGGTTCCGGAGTTACAGGGTGATAAGCACAAAAAAATGAAAATGTGTCACTAACTTTTCTCAGACCGTATTTGTCGAGCCGATTTTCACAATGATTGGAAAGACGGTTTTTACAAAGATATATTTTTCACCAAAAATTTAATGAAAGATCCCAAAAATCCATACAAAATTCACGAATTTCGCACTACCACGCAAAAGTTTGGATTCACTTGGGTAAAATACGTTTTGCTTTTCTCTGTAGAAAGGTTAGAAAGGTAATAGAATTGTTGGTAAAACCGACTTCTGATCGGAGTTCCGGAGACCCCTAGTGTTATAAAGACTGTTCCAGAAAGTATGGACGCAACCAAAAACCGCTGCCATTTCGCAATGGTTCAGAATCTGTCAGTTTTTATGGCTGCGTCATATTGTTTACACTCTTCTCTAACCACTTGTGCAGTTGTTTATTTGTTTTCATTAGTTTGTTTCGAAATGCGTGGACTTTCAGCAGAATAACGTCGAAAAATTGTGTACAAAAGGTGCACAGAACGCGGACTGTCACTGAGAAAGATAGCAAAATTGAAAGGAGTAAGTGAAAAAGCCGTGCGAAATTCAATCAGGAAGTTCGGTGAGAATAACACCTTTGAGAATAAACCTAAAACGGGTCGAAAAATAAGTCATGCTAACTCTCAGTTGGCCGAAGCCGAGGGTTCGAAAGCTGTACAATACGATTCTAGCTAGAAATTTGAACTGCATAATCATGGACGACGACACCTACGTGAAACTCGATTACAAATCCTTGCCGGGACCACAATGTTATACGATGCGAGAAGGGCAAGTGTCAAACCAGTCCGAGACATCGATTGAAGTCGAAAATTTTGGTAAGGAAGCTATGGTCTGGCAAGCAATTTGTAGCTGCGATAAGATTTCGAAACCCTTCATCACCACTGCTTCAATGAACAGCAAAATATATGTCAAGGAATGTTTACAAAAACGACTACTCATGAATCGAAGCCACAAGGATACTGTTATCTTCTGGCCAGATCTTGCTTCTTGCCACTACTCGAAATCAACGGTAGAATGGTATACTTTCGTCCCAAAAGACATTAAACCACCAAATTGCCCACAACTTCGACCAATTGAGGAATTTTGGGCATTAACGAAGGCACATCTTAGGAAACATGTCTCGGCAGCCGAAACCATTCAACAGTTCGAAAAAGATTGGAAAAAAGAGTCAAAACTTGTCGCCAAGAAGCCTGTACGGAATTTAATGAGGAACGTTCACAAGAAGGTGCACCAGCTATTCTACAATGGCTAAGTAGCAAATGTTGAAAATAATATTATGTTGTTGTAGTCTAATATTATCAGTATACCGAATAAAATTTGAATATCTAACACTTGTGAATTATTTACAGCGAAATCAAAGTGCGTCCATACTTTCTGAAGTAATCTTTATACCATTCGTCTCAACACTATGTGATCGGAAAATGTGTGTGTATGAGTGTGTCAGCAACTTTCAACAATTTTTCTCTCCGCACAATTATTAGGTGTACAACTTTGCTTCCGCCGGTTTTTTTTCCAAAATTTAAAGCTTTATTGCGAAAAAGTGCTTACAGATGTATTATTCAAAGTATTGTCCGTCGCTAGCGACAACTTTATCCCATCTTTCCGGCAATTTTCGGACCCCGACTCGAAAAAAGGAATCCTTTTTTGAAGCTATCTATGAAGCAATGCAATTTTCCAACACTTCGAAGGATTGAAAATGTTGATCTGCCAGGCCGTGTGCCATCGGACGGAATAGGTGGAAGTCAGAAGGGGCGACATCTGGGGAATATGGCGGGTGAGGCAAGACTTCCCATTTCAGCGTTTCCAGGTACTTTTTGACCACTTTTGCGACGTGAGGTCAAGCATTGTCGTGTTGGAGGATGACTTTGCCATGTCGCTCTTGATTCTGTGGCCGCTTTTCTTTTAGCGCGCGACTAAGGCGCATCAGTTGCGTTCGGTAGCTATCTCCTGTGATGGTTTCACCCGGTTTTAAGAGCTCGTAGTAAATTGTTATTCATCTTTGAAGGTTTTTTCTCTTCCACCATCATGTTTGTCTTCGACATCGAAATCACCATTTTTAAAACGTTGAAACCACTCCCGACGTGTTCTTTTACTCAGAGCAGCATCACCGTAAGTTTCTGAAAGCATTCGATGCGCTTCAGTTGCATTTTTTTTTCGAATTGTAACAGAAAAGTAAAACTTCCCGCAAATGGCGAGAATTAGGCACATAAACAGACATTTTCGAGCGCGAGTTATACGAAAACAAGAACAACTGTCACTGAAACGGCGATGACAATTCGTTAGGCACTGTACACACTCACTTTAAAGGCATTATCATCTATGTATTTTAACCAGCCTCAGCCGGTACAGCCACCTATCGGAAAACGGCGGAAGCAAAGTTGTACACCTGATATATAGTGGTAAACATGACAGCCTTGTTCACAACTCTATAGAGAGAATCAAAATTTTTCCATATTACTGTATTTCAATCCGACTTCCCGTTCGAGAATTAAAGGGTCATAAGTGTGAAATTTTGATTTTCAATTTCCGGATTTTTTCAGAGGACCCGGAAATTCAAAGATTCGAAATTCGGAAGTACTGGAAATAGTGGTCTAATATTCCCAAACGGTGTCCACCTCGATTTTTCAGAAATGTTTGAGCTGATTTTAATAAACATAATTTCTAATTAAAGGCATTATAGTCCCATACAAAGCTCCTGAGTTTTTCCGGCTCCAACTTCCGGTTCCGGAATTACAAAGTCTTGGCATTTTACCTTCCAAGACCCAAAATAGCTTGGGAACCCCTGATGTAGATCATTGTGGTTGTTTTAGCATCCTTCAGAAATGGAATAGTGTTACGGGGATGTTTAATGGTATCTAGCTCAAGGATTTCACAATCCGGGAAGCTAGGTGACCATAAGTTTGGGGTGATGCGGGTCATAAACAATTTCGGTCATCCAATTTTGTTTCGACATGGCTTTGTGAACAGAGTCTTACTGCATTAACTAACAGGGTCAGCAAATTAAAACACTTTGTTAATAAGTTTTGAAGAATCCGCTTATTTTTGAATGGTCACTTATAAAGAAAGCCATCTTGAATATATTTTTATATGTAATTATCACCCTGTAACTCCGGAACCGGTGACGGGCCTAAAAAAAGAAGTTTTTTCTAGTTCCCACATCCTTCCATTTGAAACTAATTTTGTGAAAATCGGTCATCACTGAGAAAAGTTATTGCCGGTATCATTACACAGTGAAAATAAAGTGAGGTGATTGTGTCACTTAACGGTGGAAATCAAACGAAGTGAGTCGTATTATGAAGTTGATTTTTAGCGATTTATATCAAATGGAATTGGAAGAATTAAACATTTAGTTGCACGTTCACCCAGCTTACGTCCACTTAAATCTCCGCTTCAGACAATTTGCTAATCAACACAAACCAATTATTTCCAAGAAGTATTCAAATATGACGATTCTACACATTCAAGCTTCATCACGAAGCAATACAAAGCGAAGTCATTATTACACAAACCAGTCCCGAAAAATCGTTTTCAAGAAGAAAAAAAAAATTACCGCAAAAACCACAAGCTCGTAGCAGCGTGTGACGTTTCGTTTGTTACAGTCCATTCGTTTTGCATTGCGCTGAAGTTGAACTAGAACTTGACAATGATCTCAATTCAAATCAGAGCAACTTCAGCATCAGTAACTGATAACTGAGAAATAAATACATTTTATTAGCTGAATGATCGACTTAGCCTGCCTATAGCGATTAATGTTTTTTTACTTCAACATAAGGCAGTCAAACTATGTCAAGAACATACACTAATTCTTTATTCTGGTGCGTAATTCAGAAAATGATATGACCGGTGAAACAGTGTCATCAATAGTATACAGTAGTTCTCAAAAAAAACAAGCTCATACCACAAACAGTTCAGTTTTTTTATAGTTTATACCTAGTGTTGCAAAAACATCAGATTGTCAAATATAACCGCTGAACTAAATCATCCCTGATTCCATCGATCAATTATCACTATCCGCAAGATCAACGATGATTATGATCACTCGAAGAGAGTATGGACAAAATCTCATCCGTGCAATATACTAGAGTTATGTTCCATTAACTCACTCGTGATAAATGAAATGATAATCATTTAAAATCATTCTCACGATTACCAGTCATGCAGCGATTTCCACGGAAAATGGTGGGTGATGTATTGAAAATCAATTTCAAACTGGTTTTAATATGTCATGTAGTGATTAAAAACAATTATAATAACATCACAAAGCATTTTTCATGCAGCAGTTTCATAAATTTGAGCACTATTTACTAGAATTCATACAAAAAAGTAGCAGGACCGCAGGAGCGAATGCAAACAAGATTTCAACCACGTGCTGTCGTAGCCAACATAGCTTCTCAGCAGATGACCGGTCTCAAACGCTGCGCAAAACTCTGCACTCCTGTTACTTCTATAAATCAAATTCATGCTAAATAGCATTTAATTGGGTTAATTGTGTTTGACCATGAGAGTAAATCAATTCTGGAATTAAAACATAGCCTTATAGGGAAATTAATTATTCTTTTTTTTCGCTGTATTTGCATTCCATATTGCTATTGTGTATTACACTACCAACATCCGAATATAAATCGTGTATTACACTACCAACATTTGAAAGTAAAAATCGTTGCATAGCTGATAATCGCGAGAATGATTATTCATAATCATGAGTGAAGAATATAAAGAATATTACAGTAGGGGAGACCGGGGCTAAGCCGAACACTTTTGGGAAATTGAATAAAGCGTCCATTTCAACTATATTTCCACCCAAGTTTTCTATACCGTTATATAACTTCAACGTTCAGCTACAATTCCCAACTTGTGGTCTGGAAAAAATGCAATAGTTTCCGTAAAATATTGCGATTAAGTGACTAACCCAAAATTTCAAAAGCTGCCGGGCTAAACCGGACACTTCTTGTAAATAAAACAAAAACTCATTAGACCTAGGTTTTTACCAATTTTTTCTACCCAGTTGTGTAACTTTTTCTTTTAATTACAATCCTCAATTTGTGACATGGAAAAACATGTATTAGTTTTTGTACCAAGACACCATTAAGTAACGTACCCAAAATCTAATATTTAGGAACCACGGGACTAAACTAGACTCTCTTTGGTAGCAAAACTGGACTATAAAGTTTCACACAAAAATGAAGAACGAACACACTGCCCATACTTGCATATCAGTCCCATATTGAAAATCGACAAGTTTAGAAAAAGATGAACATTTCGAAAATAATTCGTTTTTTTCCGTTACTATGATGATTGATTCGTGATTATTATTACAAAGTTTTCATCTGCATTTTTTGTCATTCATTTATATAAAATCTATTACGCAACAAGTTGGGACCCATCTCATCTTAGCATGCTATGCTTCTCTCGCACGCGGCAAAATCTCATGTTTGATGTCCTATTCGTGTGAAATTTTTAATTGTTCTTTATATTCAAGTTAGTGATATTGTATGGTGGAGACTCTTCCGCGACAGACAGCTCAAAGAATAATTTTGTACGTTTCAAAGTAGTGGCAAAAGAGCTGAATCTTTTTCTAAAGTTGTTGCATCGGAGGATGAAATTGTGAGTATAAATGAAGAATAGAATAGAATTAACGTACCGGGTTTATCCAAAGTTCGATTCAAAGATAGTTTATCATGCATTATTCAAATTTTCGTATGCACTGCCAGCGCAAAATATTGGTACAGGGGTCAGAAAATTAATACAGTAGAGTGACCAGAACATAAATTAATGTAACCTGTACATTTTTCAGTTACTAAAACGTGTAAAACGTTTTAATGCATGGGACAGAAATGCGAGTACTTTCCGTATGGGACAGACCCGACTTGATTTCACTGTGGCTTGTGAGCAAATACGAATGAACAGGCATAAACATCAACTCGGTAACACAAAACTCTCTCCGACCATAATGATAAATAGAGGGTGGCAGTTCTCATTTGAGTTTTCAATTATCACCAGCAAGTTAAAATCGATAATTTCCACTGTTTGAAATGTATTGATATATGTTTTGAAATATTAATAATGAAAACTGAAAGAGGGAATAATTAATTTATGTTTATTTTTAATTTGATATTTCAGTTATCATGACTGGTTTACCTTTCATCCATTATCTTGAACCAATTCGAATGCTTACATGAACCTCACTTGGAGGCCGCTCTCTCATTGAATTGTAAGAGACATTTTGGTAATAATTAGAGATAAACTGACGATGGTTGAACTGAGCTTCGATAGAAAGAGAAACGAATGAAGGACGGGATGATGCCGTTCGCTGCGACAGAGAAGATAGTGTGTTAGAATGTGAAGTTTACTGCAGTAGAATGATTGTCAGTTTGGCACACATTCGATTTCAATTGAATTGAATGAAGTTTTACAGCACTGCATCTCATAAATATCCAATTCACTCGCCTTTTTGATTGATGCTCTTCAATTTATGATACTATGAAAAAATCAGAAAAAAACTTTTGTGTTGATCTTCACGCAATTAAAAATTTGTTTTGAGCGCAACTAAAAGTAGAAAACGTCTGTTTGCTTTGGTATTCGACATAAAAATAACGTGCTGCTATTACACACACATGACATTTGTCGGAATGACGCTATCTGCTTTCTGTCCAAAGTTACGGTGGAGTGCCGGCAACCGAATACCAGAAAAAAGGATGTTGAAACTGACTTTTGAGTCTTTATTGAAGACTACTTGTTTGTTTCGCTAATGAACGATTTGATTAAATTTATTGTAAATCTCGTTTTATTGGGCGATAAGAAGTAAATTGAAATTGAAATACAGATATCAATATTTAGGTATGTTTCAAGAATCCGCTAAGAATTTCAAGTCAAAAATTACATGGCCGATTAAGCCCCATTTTTTTTGTCCGGTTTAAGCCCGCACAAACAATTTATTTTCGAGACGCAATAAAACTTGTTATTTTCCACGTAATCTAAAGCACTGGATTTAGCATGAAACAAACATTTGAAAGCATTAACCAGACCATCATTACAATGCACAGGAATCAAATATACCAAAAAAAGGGCGAGTGGGTAATGTCAGAGACATAACTGGATGTCGTGAATACGAAAAAACTGGCACGCTCCCATCACTTTTCCGAATATCAGTTAGTTGATTGATTGTATGAATTGTGCAAGCTTTCCCCTTTTTCACTAATAGAGTTTGAAGCGATGCACCTACATTAAAGTACAGATTAGTTACATTAAACAGCTACTATTCTACAACTATATATATTCTAAACTTGAAACAATTCCTTTTTAATTTGCTAATATAGGAGGCTAGGTACGACAAATTTTTAGTTTATTTTTATTGAAGCTATGAAGTTCGAAGATATCTGATTCTTCTCGAAATTTCAGTACGAGACAATTGCAATGGCCTGGTCTGAAATGTTATAGACGATCTCCGGTATGCAAGAGTAATTTTAATAATAATAATAATAATAATAATAATAATAATAATAATAATAATAATTATTATTATTATTATTATTATTATTATTATTATTATTATTATTATTATTATTATTATTATTAGTATTATTATTATTATTATTATAATAAATATTAATCTGTATATATGGCAACCCTGTTTCGCATGGCATATTTTCACACGACTCCATACTAGTATAAAGATGTATTCAACATCATCATTTCCACTTTCGCATTGCCGTTCGTAATTGAATGTGTTAGTGACTATGCAAATTATTTTAACTTCCATCTTGATGAATCTTCTGGTAGGAAATATTGAAATTTAATTAACTGTGACACTAAAAAGTGCCTTGAATTGTCACAATCAACAAGATCTTCATTTAGATCTGAGATAGTTCTCGTGTGTGTCTGGTTTCGGCAACAGTTATTCAGAAAATGGTAGGAAAGCGACAAAATTCAACTAGTTCTTTATGATGATCTTTAGCACTGAAAAGTGCTTTGAATGGGCCTTGCTTTCGGTTTTCGGTGTCATCGTGCTGACGGTGTCTCGTACGTTCAGAGTAGCTGCTTTAACTTAAAATACGCTATTTCTCACATCACATTTCATTTTATACCTGCCACTGGCAGCGGTGTACGGACAGCCCTTTTGCCAAAATTCCTTTTCTTGTTCGCAGAACGGGAAACAGTGAGACGACAGGTCCTCGATGTTGCTCTCGTGTGTCTTGTTTCGGGAACAGTTGCTCAGCAAATGATAGGAAAAACTATTTGAAATTATGTCACACAATTGAAAATTTTATCATAAAATTGTGATCATATTTCCGATGGCATGAAGCAAGAATTATGTTGATTCATTAGATACAACAGGAGATATTCACGATCAAAAACTTATCACTCTCTCAGAGGGTAAATTTTGAAAAGGCGCCCCATTGTAAAGTAAGTCGTATACACGACAAGAGAAAATTTCAAAACAAAAATTTCAGTAAAATAAACGTACACCTTTTGACACGAACACGATTAACGCTGAACTGAGTCGACTCAGCGTCATCTAGCTAATTGACGTCTATCTGTCACATGAAAGCGTGTTTACAATGTTAATCCATGGGTCGGAATCATTTCTGGTTTAGAAGATATTTAAACTGTCCGGTTCAACCCCGTGTCCGGGCTAGCCCCGGTCTCCCCTAGTGATATTGATAGGAATGTGATTATATTCAGCAGCGATATTTGACTAGGTGATAATTGCTCTACACTGATCAGAAGTGATAGTATTATTCCAATATCATGATCGATAATCACCGACGATTGTTATCAGTTTTTGATTTTTTGGGATTGATAATGCCAACACAGTTTATATTTACTTTCGGTGAAGTATTGAAAAATGGATCAAAGCAATGATTTCAATCGTCGTTTGATTCTGTGCTTAGAATGGTATGAATTATTGTGTTTTCTTTGTTGCGTTAGCCCAAAACGATACCTCACCCTAAGAACGAGTATTGTTGATTATTTATTAATTTTTTGCACGACTTCAGTTTTTTGCATCAAGTAAACAGTGACAAAAAAAGGCGAAGCTGTTGCCGAGCAACCTAAAACTCACATACCCAAAATCGATTGGTTTGACTTCTTTGGCTTCACGCACTCCTAGAAGCTCTAATTGATTAGCATTCTTAGCACACACAACTAACTGACGAACTTAGCGCTTCAACGCATATCGTGCATTCCACACATTCTATAAACAAACCACGCTATCTATCCATCACCTATATCTAAAATGTTAGTTTTTTTTTTATTCGTTGTGTCGCCCACAGTAACAGTCACCCGGAATGGACAGCAAAGCTCCACCGTATCCAAATCCACCGGCTGGATTCGTACCAGTTCCAAATCAGCAGCAACCGCAAATGCCCACCGGGGGATACCCCCATCCACCACAGCAGCACAGCTACCCGCATCCGCCACCACCACCGCCGTATGACACGAACGCAAATATGATTCCACCTATGCAGGGACAACCCACATACGTACACAGTGAGTATCGAAAATGGTGCCACCAAACGGTGGTGCGACGAGTTTGGTCGCAATTTTGAATGGTATGATGAAGTTGAACTACTTATCAAAAGATATAAGACAATGTTGAATCAAAAATTTAAATCCTTTACAAAAATTTCTGAAAAATCGCTATAATGCTTTCAAGCATTATAGCGAGAATTCGTTTGCTTTTAAATCCATTACCTCAATTCCACGTCAAAATATGTCAACAGATGTGTATTTGGATCATAATCAGATAAGACTAATGTGCTTAAACAGTGGTGAAGGTCATTAGTTATTACAGAAAATTCGTATCGTGTTGTGGGCCATTGGTGAAAAAAATGATAGCGTACGAATTCATGTAATGAGAGGAAAATCAATCCACATTCAAAATGTAAGGGACGTTAGCTCATATTTCAAAATCGACATGTTGTTACCGGTTTCAACTTGTGCAAAGCTGTACGTGAACTACTCGTGCAGGTGTTGTTTGAATTCAGTAGTCATTTTCCTATCTATGCGTACAGTAAACAATGAATCGTTATTCTCGCTCGCTGTAAAGCTGGTGTTGTAATGAGATTTTTGCGTGCTAAAGGATTTTCGAAAGCTGACATTTGCAAAACTGACATTTGCTAATCTCAAACAGACATTTGAAAATCTCGAAGAACTATTTCGAATGGTATATGACGATCAATTGGAAAGTTGGTTTCCTCAGAGATTGCAAAACCTTTATACAAAAGAAAGGCAAAAAGGTTTCATTTCACTGCACAAAATCAAGAAAAAGGATGCACACAGTATTTCAAGTGTTGTGCATAAATTTTCAAGTGCGCAAAAAAATCGTGATTCACTTTGCTTCAAAATATCGCTTTATCATGAAGCACTCAAAACTCCATTTACTGGGAAAGAGAGAATAGAAGTCACTTACACAAAAATGTCAATATCTCCATTAAAAATGGACGGATTTCTACAAAGTATGGCTTGTTTGATAGGTATCACAACGAGGTATCTAAATTTTGGATTTTAATCATTTTTTAAGGACAATAGAGACATAAAACTTTGCACAATTAAAAAAGTAAACAACGGATCAGAGGACGAAAACAATAGCGTTCTGGCTGACTAAAAGACCTTTCACCTATTTTTTCGCTCAAGGACTGGGTAGGAGAGTATAGTTGTAATCACTTGTTGCCTTCTCTACTGTGCCAGCCTTAGAGCCCATCGAACAGCTTTCACAGGGGCTGTCGCTGACGATAGCCAGGCGTATATACAGGGTCCGGCACTCGAAGTGTAACCAATTAAAAAGGCCATAAATTCAGTTTGGAAAATTACTTTTACTTAATTCAAAGTACAAAATGTGTAAAAATAATACAAAATTCAGAATCAATTCACTTTTGCTCGATATGACCACCTTTTGCCTTGACTATGGCCTTGAGACGGTCAAAAAACGAATCGCAAGCTGCCCGAATGTGACTTGGAGGTATTTTGGCCCACTCGCGGACAATAACTGGTGTTTGAGCTCACGAACAATCGCTGGTTGTGATTTTCCATCTAAATATAAAGCAATCACACTATTACGTTTTAAATCCATCACTGATTTTTTTTTCGCGTTCACTTTTGGCAAAATGCTTTCTTGCGCTTGTAAACAATACAACTCCGAACTGTCATTTAGCAAATTTCTAGAGAGCTGATGCCCGTGCGTCAGCTGCGCGAGCATGTATGTTTATCAACTGTTCGATGTATGTTTATCAACTCGATGCTGTTGTAGAACTGTGTCTATCACAGTTCAGGGTGGCGGAAATGGTAAAGCGTATGTACGGATTGCATAAAAACGCAGGTTCGAGTCCTGTTTCTGAGCGTATCTTTTTCCCAAAAATAATCTTTTCTGTAAGCTTCATGCATTTGGCTTCTCCAATATATATATATATCTCTCTCTCTCATCTCTCATTGCAAAAACTGAACTAAGTTATGGCGACTTTACGTCAAATCAACTAAAATAAATAAATCGCCTTGCAAAGTTCCAAGTTGCTTCCATGGAAAAGATTTTGTAGGGTAACGGCTCCCTATTATCTGTGAGAAAGTTATCTCAAAAATCTACTTTAGCCGCTAAAATCACTATAATTTTTTCATATTTCTGCTTAATTCGCCTTGTTCCACATTGAGAATTGATTCACAATTCTTAGAAATTAAACCAATTAAAAAAAAAGCTAAAACCACTTCTGATGTGTTCACTTTCTGTTCCTAATTTCATCTCATTGGATGTTTATTCATCCTATTATTTGCGATAGCAATTAAAACAAAACATTAAACTATTACACTTGCAGGTTCAAAATGTCCGAATTCTTCTTAAGAGGGTCTAATGCCAACTGTGAGACAACTCACGATATTTTTAGAAACAGTTAAGAATTTCAATTCAGTTTGGACTTTTAAAAATTATTGGGTCGTTTTCGTTTCCATTCATTTTACATTTCAAATTTTACTGTAAGGTTTATCTTTATATAAAAATATTAAATGCCCAGACATACACACATAATAGCGTTTTGTTGACATACATTGGAATGAAACCAGTGATACTACATTTGTCATAATGTACGCAGAGAAAAATGTTATAAAAATGGCCAAACGATGGTTTTACAGAACGAATTTTTTTATTCAAATAGTGACAAAAAATTTGGGTTGATATTGCAAATATTGATACTTGAAACTACAAAACAAGATGATTAATTTTTCTCAGTAGATTAGTTTGTTTCAATCAATATTTTGATAAAAATAACAAATATTCTACTTGTGCGTTCAAACAATTTCACAGTAAGTTCAATTTGAAAAAATGAGTTTTAAATTAACGAACTCTAGTTTAAGTTAATTATTTTTAGCGTTATAAGTTTAGAAACTTTTTAGTTGCAATAAATTCGATTTATAATCGTTTTCAAATTCTTAAAAATTATTCACAAACCAAATTGAAGCCCGAGTATTTTAATTAGTATCCAATGTTTGGTACTTCATCAGTCCGGTCTAGATCACTGCATCAAATAATTGGTTTTGTAAAAGAAATGTGTTATGTATTGTTATGCAATTTTCAAGAATATTATAAATTACCAATCCATACGCATGGATTATTTAAAACCCCCTATGGAATGAAACACGTATATCAAATTTTACTTTCGAAAAGCGCACAAATTTTATCAGCGGGTGAAAACATGCTGTTTATTCACGCGGAAGAAAATTACTCTTTTTTATAAGAAATAAACTTAACATGGTCCATTTAAACAGTAAACTTTGTGGTATCATAACACAAATAAGATCATAGATAAATTAAACCATTTTGTTTTCTTGATATAAAGATACAGCATGATTGAATCAACATAGACATTGCCGATAACATAAACTCAACTTTGGTTGACATGTAATAAATAGTTAGTTTATTTCAACAATAGAATCAACAAAAAAAATTTTTTTTTTTCATTTCACTAGATCCAAATTTTGATTCAAATCAAACAGAGAACATTATTGATGTTGAAGGAAAAAATTCGGTCAAAACAATCATATTCTAGTTAGGAGTCATCATAATTCAAATTTTAAAAACCAACTAACTGTATTGTTATTTTAAACATGCTACATTTCTCTGCGTGTAGTTATTTCATCAGTATTTAATATGTACTTTCTAGTAATATTCGAAGCCGAAATAGTTTTACTGAAATATAAATATCGATAATATATTTAAACTAATGTCACGGATAACAAAAGAAAACACTAATTTTTCAACATTTTCTTACAGTCTACTAAACCGTAGGCCAATGAACTGTGTTACGTCAAATACGTCTGATTCCCACTATTGCTCAATCGTATTTTTCTCTTTTATATTATTCATCGATAGTAACCGCTCCTCAAGTTGGCCCCGATCCAGCATCCATAAGCTGCCCATCCTGTCAGAAGCATGTCATCACCCGACTGGATTACGAGACCTCGACCAAGACGCACATCATGGCCGGATTGCTCTGTCTCTTCATGTAAGTAACAATGATATAGCTCTATAACTCATCATTCCAGACACAGCCAAACACACGAAACCATTTCATAGCATTGTGCCATTGCAGAGGAAATTTAATTGAGTGATTAAAATGGTGTAGATGAAACTCCGATACCAGAGTGCTTGTGCACGCCAAAGTTGACGTTTTCTGTAAGTGACTATCGCACAAACAGAAACGATAAGATAATGTTCATTTGCTTGGCGGCAAAACATTTGCACGTAGCTTTATGTATTTAGTGCACCGCTGATAAGGAAACGGGCCATGGATAGTACAGGATATTATTATTGATTTTTTTTATTCAAGAATATAATGTTTAAGGCACACTGCTTAAGCTCTAAGATGCCAAGGGCTTTTACTAATTTTAATTTACGACTAACTTAAAACTAGGGTTGTATCATTGAGTAATGTCATATTTGGGTCGCAATGGTTGACTTTGGCAGATCCAGCCTTCAGCTAGTGATCGGCAGTGGCCGGTGAATTGAATATTTCATGAGAGTCTTCCATATGGCGTTGGTGAATGTTCATGTTGGCCGCATTCTTCGGTCCGTGTGGGTCCGCGGGAAACACCCCCAGGTTACGAATACCCGGCGGGTGGCCCGCATGCTGTTGGTAAGTTTCCGTGGGCGATGATGGTGTTGTTACAGAAGAAAATGAGAAAAAAAAAATAGCGAAGTAAATATTGCGGAAAACGGAGTAAAAAGGGGATATGGGAATGAATTGACTAAAACGACAGAGATCTAATTAGTTGACATCGAGATGGTGAAGAGACGGGGAGGGGGAAGCGAAAAGGTTAGTGACAGCACAAAGATCTTGTTAGTTCCGATGAAGATGGTGGACAGATGAGGAATCGGGATAATCGGCGGAAGTTAGTGTCGAACCTGCAGGTGAAGATTATTCTTAGCCACAGTTGAAACAACGTCGATAAATAGGAGGAACTTTCTAAGCCAGATGTAACAGATTACACTTGTATATTAATGTGTTTGAGAAACTCGTATATCAGAAGCATATATGAGCTATCCCGACTCGCCAACACATCCCGAACCGGAACTTCAGGCGGTCTACCTCGGGCCCTGAGGGATTCCAGTAGCTTCGACCTGGCGTCGCGATACTCTACGCACGACCACACGACATGCTCGATGTCCTGATAACCGTCGCCACAGGTGCAGAGCCCGTTCTCCACGATCCCGATACGCCGGAGATGTGCGTTGAATGTATAGTGATTTGACATGAGCCGTGACATAACGCGAATGAAATCACGACTCACGTTCATCCCCTTGAACCACGGTTTCGTTGATACCTTAGGAATAATGGAGTGTAGCCATCGTCCCAGTTCGTCATTCGTCCATGAAGTTTGCCAACTTTCGAGAGTTTTCTGACGAGAAATACTGAAAAATTCATTGAAGCTGATTGGTCTTTCATAAATATCACCTTCTAATGCGCCCACCTTAGCCAATGAGTCTGCCTTTTCATTTCCCGGAATGGAACAATGCGAAGGGACCCACACTAACGATATTGAATAAGACCGTTCAGATAAAGTTCTCAAGTGTTCCCGTATTTTCCCCAGAAAATAAGGGGGGTACTTTCCTGGCTTCATTGCCCGGAGAGCTTCTATTGAGCTTAGACTGTCCGTGACAATGAAGTAATGGTCTTTGGGCGAGGTTTCAATGATCTCGAGGGTGTACTGAATAGCAGCTAATTCTGCGACGTAAACTGAAGCCGGATCACTGAGTTTGTACGAAGCGGTGATGTTTTGATTGAAGATACCGAAGCCTGTGGACTTGTTAATGTTTGATCCGTCAGTGTAAAACACCTTTTCACAGTTGACTGTTCTAAATTTATTATAAAAAATATTTGGGGCCACTTGAGGGCGCACGTGATCCGGAATTCCACGAATCTCTTCTCTCATGGAAGTATCGAAAAACACAGTAGAATCAGAAGTATCCAAGAAATGAGCACGGTTGGAAACAAACGAAAAAGGATTAATATTCTGAGCCATGTAATCAAAATACAAGGACATAAAACGGGTTTGAGAATTGAGCTCAACTAACCTTTCGAAATTTTCAATCACCAGAGGATTCAAAATGTCGCATCGAATGAGTAAACGATATGAGAGATCCCAGAACCGGTTTTTCAATGGGAGAACGCCCGCCAGCACTTCGAGGCTCATCGTATGAGTCGATTGCATGCAACCCAAGGCAATACGCAAACAACGATACTGAATTCTTTCCAGCTTGATGAAATGAGTGTTCGCCGCGGATCGGAAGCAAAAGCATCCGTATTCCATCACGGACAATATCGTTGTTTGGTACAGCCTGATCAGGTCTCCTGGATGGGCACCCCACCACGATCCGGTTATTGTACGAAGAAAGTTGATTCTTTGTTGGCATTTTCGTTTCATATACCTAATGTGACATCCCCATGTGCCTTTGGAGTCGAACCAGACCCCGAGATATTTAAATGTGAAGACCTGAGCTATGTTTTCACCCCCTAGTTGAAGCTGTAGTTGTGCTGGTTCTCGCTTCCTTGAAAATACAACCAGCTCAGTTTTCTCCGTAGAGAACTCGATACCCATTTGAAGAGCCCATGTGGATAAGTTGGCAAGAGTATCTTGTAACGGCCCTTGCAGATCGCCAGCTTTGGGTCCTATAATAGACACAACGCTGTCATCGGCAAGTTGTCTTAGCGTGCAAGATGTGTTGATACATTTATCGATGTCGTTTACGTAAAAATTGTATAAAAGGGGGCTTAAGCATGAGCCCTGAGGAAGACCCATGTAACTAAATCGTATTGTCGACAAATCACCATGCGCGAAATACATATGTTTCTCAGACAATAGATTATGTAAAAAGTTGTTCAAAACTGGCGAAAGACCATGCTGATGCAGCTTCTCAGATAGGATGTTTATGGAAACTGAGTCAAAAGCCCCCTTGATGTCTAGGAAAACTGACGCCATTTGTTCTTTACGAGCAAATGCCATTTGAATTTCTGTTGAGAGCAACGCAAGACAATCGTTCGTTCCTTTGCCCCTGCGGAAACCAAATTGTGTATCTGAAAGAAAGCCATTAGTTTCGACCCAATTGTCTAGACGGAAGAGAATCATTTTTTCGAACAATTTCCGGATACAGGAAAGCATAGCAATCGGCCGATACGAATTGTGATCGGAGGCTGGTTTCCCTGGTTTTTGAATGGCGATAACTCTCACTTGTCTCCAGTCGTGTGGGACAATATTACCCGTGAGGAACTTGTTGAATAAATTCAGCAAGCGCCTTTTGGCAGGGTCAGGCAGATTTTTCAACAAGTTGAATTTTATTCTGTCTAATCCCGGGGCTTTATTGTTACATGACAAAAGTGCAAGTGAGAGCTCTACCATCGAAAACGGTGTTTCGTTTGTGTTTGGTGTCGCGGCGCGGGTGATCTTCTGTTCCGGTACAGAGTCTGGGCATACTTTTTTAGCGAAATCGAATATCCAGCGGTTGGAATATTCCTCGCTTTCATTCGTGGTGTTATGATTGCGCATTCGTCGGGCTGTGTTCCAAAGAGTGCTCATAGATGTTTCTTTCGTTAAGCCGTCTATAAACCGACGCCAGTAACCGCGTTTCTTGGCTCTAATCAAGTTCTTAGTTTTAACGTCTAACGCCGCGTAATTCCGGTAATTATCAGATGTTCCATTTTTTCTGAATATTTTATACGCGGAGGCTCTCTCCGCGTTTAAATGTGTGCACTCTTTGTCCCACCACGGGTTGGGAGGACGGATGTTAGTTTTCGCGCCGGGTACACGTTTCGTCTGAGCTTGAGTCGCGGTGTCGAGAATCAAGCCAGCCAAAAACGTGTACTCTTCCTCCGGAGGAAGTTGTTGAGTTCTTTCAAGTTTCTCAGATATCGAGGTCGCATAGCTATTCCAATCAATATTTCGTGTGAGGTCGTACGAAACATTGATTGTCTTCGATGGTTTTGAGCCGCTGGTGATTGATATTACGATCGGTAGATGATCGCTACCGTGGGGATCAGGAATTACCTCCCACGTGCAATCCAACCGTAGCGATGTCGAGCAAAGGGATAAATCCAGCGCACTTGGTCTTGCTGGTGGTGCAGGAATCCGTGTCATTTCTCCCGTATTCAAAATTGTCATATTGAAGTTGTCGCAGATATCATGGATCCTAGCTGATCTGTTATCATCGTGAAGACAGCCCCATCCCGTACCGTGTGAGTTAAAGTCTCCCAAAACCAACGTCGGTGCGGGAAGGAGCTCAATGATATCACTGAGTCGCCGATGCCCAACCGAGGCTCTTGGGGGAATGTAGATGGAAGCAATACAAAGGTCCTTACCTTTGATTGTAACATGACATGCGACAACTTCAATACCTGGTATCGAGGGGAGGTTAATTCGATAAAAAGAATAGCACTTTTTGATCCCTAAAAGTACTCCTCCGTAGGGATCATCTCGATCCAGGCGAATAATGTTAAAATCGTGGGAGTTTAAGGGTATTTCAGAAGTTAACCAAGTTTCGCACAATGCAAATGCGTCACATTTCAGATTATTTACTAGAAATTTAAATGAATCTATTTTTGGGATAATACTTCTACAATTCCACTGTAAAACAGTGATTAGATCCGTGACCTCGGTGGATGATTTAGCCATCGAAAGATACAATCGCTGAAAGAAGGGGCCAATTTGCAGTCAACTGCTTCAAATATATTTTTACTGTAGGCATGAAAGCAATTAAAATGCTTCTAAGAGGGTCTGAAATATTGAAAGTTGTAAAAATCCAGTCCACAACATCAGAAAACTTGATAAGTCCAGCACCTAGTTGGTTCTCTGGTGGATTTTTAGGGACGCTTGGGGATTTTGTAGTCCCTGGAAGTGGTGGGAATTCCATCTCGGAATTGAGTTTTCCGAGACCAGGAGCTTTTTGCTTCGGTGATTTTTCCCGATTCCCGTTAGCTGTAACTTTTCGAAGCCCTTCGGAAGACACCTTCGAACCCTTACTAGGTAGCTTATGAGAAGATTTATTCATTCTTTTCCTACAGCTATGAGGGACCGCAGAAGATGGACCTTCCAAAGGGTCGTCAGAATCGCTCTCGTCAGTCGACAAGCAGGCATATGGATTCGTTGTCTGTTTAGGAGGGGTGGCACTTTTAAGCATCTCTGCGAAGGAACGCTTGGAGTGCTCCTTTAGGGAACGCTTCATTCGATCACCTCGCAGTTTGTAAGCGGGACAATCAGAGAGGTCATGTGGACCCTCCTTACAGTAGAGACACTTTTCAGCATCCTTACCGCAAGAGCCGTCCGCATGAGCTTCCCCACAGTTAGCACAACGTGGCTTATTGCTGCAATGGGTAGCTGTATGCCCCAGTTGTTTGCAATTGGTACAATTCATTATCCGGGGTACAAATAAACGAACAGGCAAACGAACCCGGTCCAAGAGGATGTAGTTGGGCAAAGCAGTGCCGGCGAAGGTCACACGATAAGAGTCTGATTGGGGATAAGACTTTGTTCCATCCCCTGCGATCGATACTGAATGCAATCGCTTGCAATCCAGTATCTTGACATTCTTAAGTGAGGGGTCTTTAAAACAACCCGCCCCGTACTTAAGAATATCCTCGCAAGTCAAACTCGCATCGGTGACCACACCGTCGATTTCTACTTCGCGAGCGGGCACGTAGACGCGGTACTCCTGCGTAAAGGGATCCTTTTGAACAAGCTCATTAGCCTGTTTAGAGCTGGTAAACATGACCCTGAGCTTGTCTGGCCGTATTCTATCGATACTTTTTATAGTATTATATCGCGAAAACAGGTCTCGCGATATTTTTAAAATATTTAAATTTTTTTCTCTTGATTTGGTCCGGAAATAGACCGCGTAAGGCCCGGCCGGTAGTGCGAGCCCATCAGGATAGCTCTTTATGCGGGACATTTTACAGACAAGGGAAGTCTCCATTTGAACATCGGGAGCGGGGGGGCCAGGACTTAAATTAGACATGTCGCGGAACTACTTCCGCGCAGAAACAAGTAATTCGGGGGGAAATATAATGGTCAAAAACGAATAATCGAAGTAACGGTACTTAACTTAAGATCCAACGGGGGACACCAAGCTGGTCTTCGTCGGTCGGCGTATCGCCGCTTTGATGATGTGCAAAAAACCTCCGAGAGGAAAAAGCACTCTTATTTATAATCCTCACACAATGGCCGCTTGTTTATAATCCGCACACTTGGCCTTGATCGCCGAAACAATAACCGGCTAACGGTACCGTTTCGATCCACCGCTCACAATAAGGCACTGTTCTATTATATAATGCGAAAAAAACCTCTCAGAGGAAAAAGCACTATTGTCTATCACACAATATCGTTTCGATCGTCCGACCACTTTATCACACACACACAACTGGTTTTCAATGCTTTCGCAGTAAATCCAAATCACGTCCGTTCGCTCGGAAGGTTGAAACGGCAATGATTATTATTGATTGTCTCAAACAAAGTAATTTCCTCAGTATGACACCATTGTTTTTGACGGTTGATTAATGATATAATTACTCAATACTGTTCGTATGAAATCGGATGACCGGTGTTGTGACCCAAACATTAGACTCCAATTCTAAGAAGATTTGGATCCAGCAGAAGTTTAGCAATACAAAATCTCAAACGTACATAACATCATGACAGCTGTGACGTAATTTTGTTTCTTAAGCGATATTTGCATAGCTGTAATACAATCATTCATTCGTTATGTAACCCGATAGTAAATTCTAGCAAAGGTTGTGAACAGCTATTATACATGCGTCCATTAATTGTAGGCTAGACTTCTCTTCTAATTGAGCTTTGAGTTAAGATTTCACTTGGAACTTTTAAAAGCACATGTTTAGTTTTTTTTATCCAAGCTTGTGCTAACTTACCTAATTTTAATACTGTATATGATACAAAAAAATCCTTACAACGATATCCACTTTGACAATGCGAACCTATCATAATTCGAACCGAGCAATCTACAGGCAATGCAGATATATGGTAATTCGGTAGATTGCAGTAATTACAGATAATTAATTCGGTAGGTTACAGTAATTACAATGGCATTTTTCTGCACTTTACCAGTCTCGTACTTTCTAGGCTAAAATCTGCTCAAGCGATACAAATTCCAGTTCCGGATAACATGTCATTCTTTTTTTTTCTAAGTATTTAAAGGTCTTAAAGAAAAAGCTACCGACATATGATCGAATCTACCGATACTGCAACCGTGTTAATAAATCATCTTTGTTTGATTGGAATACAACTTTGACAGAACAATTTGCAACTCATCTGTGGAAGGTTTTCACCGTCGACAATCACGAACCTCAATAACAATTGAATCAACCGGTTTTCCGATTAAACATGGTTACAATTAACTGACCTAATAAGGTGCTCGAGGAAAGACTCCTCCTACAGCATTACGCGCGGGTTTTTTTTATCTCAATTAATTTGATATTGGAAAGAATGAATCGCCCTCATAAGTAACTAATGAATAATTTTTAACAAAAAGAGTTAGTACAGTTTTGAAAAACTTCCACTGCAAAAAAAAGGATTAAAATCACATTATCTAAAATTACTACCATGATTTCTTATTCGCTCAATATGCTTGAAGATTGCCAAACTGATTTCAACTATCTAAAAATCATTTGAAAACTACTAGTAGGTCATTATTGATCGAATTGGAAGGGTAAATCGCCTACACTTCTGGTTCCGAAAATATAATCATAGAAATCACGTAGTCGGTAAACTGTATGGTTTTCTGTCCGAGGAATTTTCTTGATACCCCCGATGGAAGAATTCATTTGTTGCGTTTTACGGTAGATAACGCTAGTCAACTAATTTAACAGAAAATTTCGCTAGATGCTACTGACAAAGCAAATCTTTGCCAGTATATGACATTTATTGTGCAGTAATAAATATGTCGCCTGTTTTTGCCACAAAAATCGTATTTGCGGCGAGTGTTATTTCAATATGAAAAAAAGTGTCGCGGGAAACTGTCGTATTTTAGTGAGTTTTTTTTTCGCAGTTACAAACCGCCAGTCAAATCACCTGTGTTTGAATTCCAACCTAACTTATAAGCTTAACACGTTTTGCTGACCCGGTAGGCGAATAATCATAAGCTTACAATTTTAATAATCGAAATTATTACAAAAAAATCTCACAATTTGATTAATCGAAATAATTACAAAAAAAAATCTATTTTACATTCTTATCAAATCGTTACGAAAGATTTTTTGATTTTGTTAGTAGCTGGCCAAACGAATTTTTGCAGAGATAGCTTAACCGATTCTCGCAAACTTAAGCTAAATTCGAAGGTTTTGTGATCCCATAGTGATCATCAGATTTTCGCAAACTCAGTAGTCTCAAATGAAAGGCCCATAGGCTGTAGCTGAATTTCGTCGACATCCGACTTCCAGTTTCGGAGCTAGAGGATGAAGTGTGTTTAAAACTTCAAACCGTCATTCAAAGTGACAATGCAAAAAACAGAAAAATTCTTCTAAATTTTACTTAAAATGGTTCACAAATGAGGCAAACTTATGCTTTTTTTTGTGTCCATATAAACCTTTTTGAAACTCGATGAAACTTTTTTTACCTTTTTGCCTTTCTCATATAGAAAGGTTATGCAATCATTGTGAAAACCGTTCCATATAAAAGGTTTTTGGTTCCATAGGGTGCAATTGAACTTCTCCCGGATCGGACTTCCGGTTCGGGAGTAACGGGGTAAAATGTGCAAAAAAAAATGAAGAAAAAGTCCAATCGATTTTCTCAGAGACCGCTCAACCGATTTTCTTGAACTAAGATTTAAATTAAAGCTCTTGTAGCCCCATAGATTGCTATTCAATTTCACCTGAATCCGACTTCCGTTTCGGGAGTTACGAAGTAAAATGAGCGAAATTAACTTAAAAGGTGCAATCGATTTTCTCAGAGACCGCTCATCTAATTTTCACTAGCATAGGTTTAGAAGAACGGCCTTACAACCTCATATAATCCTACCAAATTTCATCTGGATACGACTTCCGGTTCCGGAATTACAGACTGATAGGTGTAAAATTTTCATTATCAGGGACGTGATTTTATTCATGACACTGAAAATTCAATAAAATACTTTCAAATAGCCGTATAATTCTTAGAGTTGGGCAGATTTGGTTAGTTGATGACCAAATACATTGATTTTGGGTATACCGGGTCTTCGTTTCAGTTTTTTATAATCTTAGATTCGAATGAAAAGTCTCTTGGCCTCATAGTATGTTATTGAATATTATCCAGATCCAGATCCAGTGCAAAAATATGAAAAAAGTGCATTCGAATTTCTAGGAGACCAGCCACCGATTTTATCGTGAATTATCACGACGTGAATCGAGCCTTTTCAAGATCTACCCTCTGAGAGTGTGCTAAATATTCGATCGTAAATATCTCTTGTTGTATATAACATATAAACATCATTTTTGCCTTTCTCAAGTAAAAAAGTTATGCAATCATTGTGAATACCGACTTATGAACTGAGGCCCGTAGGGCCGAGTGTCATATACTATTCGACTCGTGTATGTGTGTATGTAACATATTTTTGGCACTACCTTTTTTCGGAGATGGCTGAACCGATTTTCACAAGCTTATATCCAAATGAAAGGTCTTATGATAGCGTACAAATTTTTGAATTTTGCTCGAATAGGACATCCGGTTCCGGAGTTATGGAGAAAAATGTGAAAAAAATGAGAATATGTGTACAAACTTTTCTCAAAGATAGCGTGGCCGATTTTTACAAACTTGGATTTAAATTAAAGGTGTTATAATTATATACAAACCTTCTGAATTTAATCCGGATCCAACTTTCGATTTCGGAATTATAGGGTGCAGTATGTTCAAAATTTTATGCCATTACATAAAAAGGCGAAACAAAAAACGTAAAAAAAATCTAAATTAACATCAAAACTGGTAGCCATTATCAGTAGACGGCCAAACAAAGCGATTCCTTCAAGAATCAAAGAAAATTATTTTGAAGAATACCACAGTATTATATATGGTTGATATGAGAAAGGCATCATTACACCACTAGTTAAATTAAAACAGGTTGTTTATCCCCTAGTAACATCCATAAAATTGTGAAAATATGAGAAAAGAATCATCACACCACAATTGGTGAATTGAAAATGGTCTTGAAAACTGTCTTGTCTTGTTAAATTCTTTATGTTCTTACTTTAAAACCTTTAATAACAAAAACTGATATGTTCACGTTTCGTCTTTGACTCATCAAAATTTCACTCATCACCTCTTAATTCCCGCACCAGAATACGCATCAAATTCAGAAATTCTGTAAATGACCGTATGGTCTTTCATTTGAATCTAAGTTTGAGAGCATCGGTTAAGCCGTTGCGGAGAGAAGTGAACTAGTTCCATTTCGAAATTTTTGACCACAATTTACGGTACATCCGGGACCGGATTCCGGGGCCCGGAATAACCGAAGTCTATTTATATGGTCAGTAACTTACATGACCTGCAAATTGATACATTTTTGAGTCCAATTTAGAAGATTTTTCCCTCTTTTGCATCGACGCATTATATGACGGCTTGAAATTACAGATTTCGGAGACCAGATCAAATTAAGCAATTATAAAAAGAACCGTTGAGCTGTTGTGAGTTAGTTGCTTTTCGGAGTTTTTGACTACTATTTTGACGCCGGATTACAGGAGCCGGTATATTCGATGTGAGTTTGTGTGGTCTTCAATGTACAAGACCTGTAAACTAGCGGGATTAATTATCTATTTTGGAATTCTTAGATCTTTTTACATCTCTTTCTATGAAGGCAAACTTTTGAATTAGCAGTTTTGCCTATCTCATATAGACAGGTTATACAAAAACTTTGAAAACCGACTTTTGAACCGAGACCCGGAGGGCCGAGTGTCATATACCATTCGAATCAGCTCGACGAACTGAGCAAATGTGTGTACGTGTATGTGTGTGTATGTATGAATATATGTGTGTATGTGACAAAATATGTCACTCGGTTTTCTCAGAAATGGATGAACCGATTTTCACAAACTTAGATTCAAACGAAAGGTCTTATGGTCCCATAGCTCGCTATTGAATTTTATCTTTATCCGACTTCCGGTTCCGGAATTAAAAAGCAATATATGAACATCTATGAGAAAATGCGCAATTTTCCGCACTGATTTTAACACACTAAAATGCAAATGAAAGGTCTTGAAATTCTTTAAAAAAAGACGGTTTGTTTGACCGTCTACTGATAGAAACTATCAATTGGAGAAGATGTGAGGTCGATTTAGAAATTTTTTTAAGGATTTTCGCTCTTTTCAGTGATGATATAAAATTTGTAACACACTTCACCCTTTATTTCCGGATCCGGATATCGGATTTGGATGAAATTTACACTCAAATAAATCCACAATTCAAAACTACGTCAAAACATATGTAGTTTTTCTCCATTGAACTTTTCGCGTAGCCCTTATGGGGGTAGCCGATAGAACGAAATGAATTCATGAACTCTCATGTCAAAAAACTTACACGCAAAAGTTACGTTGTTTTACAAGTAGTTTATACGAAGTGTTTTTGTAAAAGTTGAATAACGAACTAATAAATGTAATTTAATATACTCGTGAAAAGTATGTTATTTCATGTTTGTCCATATGGGATTTCCACGATGTGGTATATCAGAAATCATTATAAGGCTACTAACGAAATAACAGTAAAACATCAAACATTTTAATTCATTATAAACATTTATTAGACTGTCAATTATGCCTGTAAGCCGCAAGCGATATCCCGGTTTAGATGAATTCAATAAAGTAAAGATTTTGGACTCCTACAAAAAGAAAACAATGTTTATTCAAAATTATTTTGAAAATCCACTTACATTTCGCATTCGCCACGATGAAATTAATTCGTACAGTACCGAATATTTCCAAGGTGTTTGTGTTGGTTCTTGATATTCACGAAGTTGATTAATTGTGTTGCTGAACAAATCAGAAAAATCAATCCCACATTCTGTTTGAAGCATGAATACAAAATGCAACTCGATTTCTATCTATTCTTACCATCGAATATCTCCAATAATTGTTGTGTTATTCCTAAATCCGATTGAAGGTCTTCTAATCTGCCTTCAACACACGCCATTTTTACCTCTACTTTACAAACATAAAAAAATGAACTGCTGAGTTTGGCTATCAAAATGAACCAAGATAAATTAATATGAGGATGTCACGTAAAACAAACAGGAAAAATCAGTGATAGTCATAATTCTTTCACTTCCTTGTCATGTTTAGTACGATGGTTATTATCGTTGTCCGATAAACTGAGGTAAAAACATTATTTTGTTTATCTACGTGATATTTCTAGTAGACTTGATGTGCGGATTATTTTCAGTGTAGGGATTCTGTATGAGACCACAGGACCTGTCATCTCCGAAACAAGTTGGTGGACTTATTTTCACAACTTTTTGTACATTTCACCCCATAATTCCGGAGCCGGAAGTCGGATCCAAATAATAATCAGGAATATTGTATGGGACCACAAGACCTTTCATTTGAATCTAGGTTTGTAAAATTCGGTTCAGCCATCTCCGAGAAAAGTTAGTGCAAAAAACGTAACATACACACATACGCACACACACACACACACACACACACACACACACACACACACACACACACACACACACACACACACACACACACACACACACACACACACACACACACACACACACACGGCTTTCACGGTGATTGCATAACCTTTTTATATGAGAAATGCAAAAAAAGTTTAAAATCGCATTAATTATTGGCTAACCCTTTACATTTATATTATCAGAATCAAAACAATCAAAAGCAATTTTCTTTGGTTTATTACTGTTAACCCGTGAAACTAAACATTCAGTGTTATGCAAAAGCTTTACTTGGAAGATGGGGCTTACAATTGCATTAAAGTTTGCAAATTTCAACACTTTCGGATAATTCATATTGGAATTATTTAATGAAGGTTTAACTATGGTTTGAAATCGATTGAAAACTAACAAAAACGGCGAGAAAATTTGTAGCACTCATCCTGAAAACTAATCAATAATTACCAAACAACACTAAATACCAATATTGAACTACCGTTTAATGAGTGATAAATTGTTTTGACAAACAACAAAACAATGAAATTTAATACCTATAACAAAGTAACACGGTTTAATTAGTTAGCAGAAGGTTCAAATCTGATACGCGCATGAGTGTGACCCCCGTCATCACGGTGAGTCGATTGCCTTCAGTATCGGTTAGATTTGAATCTTCGGGGTACCTCAGCTCTAGAACTACAGGCAGGCGTTCTAGGTTGAAGTCGATCAGATGATTATTCCAGGTCTGTCACCATGCCTCATGAATGTCGATTTAAGAAAGAAAACTTTCCATTGGTGAATTGTTTTGTACACGTCCCGATGTTCTGTCCATCACACGAAAATCGATGAAATTACCACTCTACACTCGCAATTCACATGATCACTCGAGAAATTCCTAATTGGTTTCCCCTTTTTGCCTTTCTCATATAGAAAGGCTATGCAGTCACTGTGAAAATCGACTTTTCAATCGAGGCCCGAAGGGCCGAATGTCATATACCATTCGACTCAGCTCGACGAACTGAGCAAATGTCTGTGTGTGTGTATGTAACAAAAATATGCACTCACTTTTCTTAGAGATGGCTGAACCGATTTCCACAAACAAATATTAAAATGAAAGGTCTCATAGTCCCATAGCCTGCTATTGAATTTCATTCCGATCCGACTTTCAGTTCCGGAGATATAGGATGATATGTACCAAAAAAATGAAAAAAATATGCATTCACTCTTTTCAAAGATGGCTGAACCGATTTCCACAAACTAAGATTCAAATAAAAGGTATTATGGTCCCATAGCTTGCTATTCAATTTCATTTGAATGTGACTTCCGGTTCTGGAGTTATATGGTAATATGTAAAAATTTGAGATAAAGTTTACACTCAATTATCTCTGGAACAGCTCAACCGATTTTCGCAAACTAAGATTCAAATGAAAGGTCATTTAGAACATTTTATCTGGATCCAACTTCCGGTTCAGGAACTAAAGCGTGATAAGCGCAAAATGCCAATTTTATTAGTATTTTTCCACGAACGATGGTTAAAAACAGGTACAAATCCCATAAAACTGTCTGATAAATTCTACTAGTTTGCAGAACTTGTTAGTTTGTGGGCAATAAAACTCCTAAAACTAAATTCACTTCGATTTCTCTGCGTCGCTTGAACCGATTTGCATAAATCTTGATTTGAATTAAAATTCATACTGTTTTTAAAGCTACTGTGAAATTTCATCCGGATCCGACTTCCGGTTCCGCAGTTACAGGACGATAAGTGTCAAAGTTTTCAAATCACCATATAGAGTGACAATATATACAACATCGGTACGGGTGGTATGGTGGAAGAAGAAAACACAAAACGAACGATGCGTGCTTTGTTCTATTTCGTACACGCTATAAAGAAAACGAAACTGTTACGGATGTCTGCTACTAGTGTGTGATATTGGTAAAAATGGTACTGCGATTGATGAAAATTTTATCAGAACAAATTGGCTCAAAAGGCACGTTCCCCTTGACGTGGCTACATGTTTTATGCTGCTGATTCATGCTGTTTAGCTTAACTTACATATGCAGAAGTAACAGAAACGCAGGTTCGTTTCGTTTGTTAGATTTCGTTTAATTGGATTATTCGAAATAGAGCATGAGATAGTAAGTATAGGTTTAACTACGTTCAAAACTGTTCCAGTTTGCAGGTCATATTTGTTGGTAGCAAGCGAACCAACTTCGGCTATTCCGTTCATCTGAATCCGGTTTCGGAAGAATTGGAAATAGTGATTAAAAACTGCAAAAAGGATCTCACTCACTTTTCTTGGAGATGGCCAAATCGATTTTCACAAACTTACAGGTTCAAAAGAAAAGTCTTACAGTTTCAAACGGAATTCCTTAATTTGTTATGGATACTACTTTCGGTTCCGGAACTACAGGGTAAACTGGATTTATAGAGTTTGTGAGATTAGGTCCGAACAAATTTTCCTATTTCTATTCAGTAAACAGTTGTTTTTGCGAATTTCACTGTTATATTTAAGATGTAATGAGTAATATGAGAAAGGCATCATTACACCACTAGGTGAATTAAAATAGGTTTTTTCTTATTGAAAAATACAGATTAGACCATTTCCAGCAATTTAGATCAAGTATCCAAAACATAATTGTACGGCCGGTCGTTAAAATATCGACTGTCTGGTGAGGACAAATGCTCTATTTTTTATGAAAGTGAATTAAGAATACAACAATGAATTGATATTTAACAGTTCGGCTGAAAAGTTCGTATCGTTTCTATGAGAGGGCGCCACTAGAATTAAATCCATACCATTTTCAGTTAGTACCAACCTTCAAAAGATACGTGTATAAATTTGACAGTTGTCTGATTATTAGTTTGTGAGATATTGCATTTTGAGTGAAGCTACTTTTGTTATTGTGAAAAAAATGGAAAAAAAGGAATTTCGTGTGTTGATGAAACACTACTTTTTGATGAAAAAAAGTGCCGCCGATACCAAAAAATGGCTTGATGAGTGTTATCCAGACTCTGCACCGGGCGAAGCAACGATTCGTAAGTGGTTTGCAAAATTTCGTACTGGTCATATGAGAACCGAAGACGATGAACGCAGTGGACGTCCAAAAGAGGCTGTTACCGATGAAAACGTGAAAAAAATCCACAAAATGATTTTCAATGACCGTAAAGTGAAGTTGATCGAGATAGCTGACACCCTAAAGATATCAAAGGAACGTGTTGGACATATTATTCACGAATATTTGGATATGAGAAAGCTTTGTGCAAAATGGGTGCCACATGAGCTCACAATCGATCAAAAACAACAACGAATTGATGATTCTGAGCAGTGTTTGGAGCTGTTATATCGAAATAACACCGATTTTTTTCGTCGATATATAACAATGGACGAAACATGGCTCCATCACTTCACTCCGGAGTCCAATCGACAGTCAGCTGAGTGGACTGCACGCGGTGAACCGAACCCAAAGCGTGGAAAGACTCAACAATCGGCCGGTAAGGTTATGGCGTCTGTATTTTGTGATTCGCATGGTATAATTTTCATCGACTACCTTGAAAAGGGAAAAACCATCAACAGTGACTATTATATAGCGTTATTAGAGCGTTTGAAGGACGAAATTTCAAAAAACGGCCTCATTTGAAGAAAAAGTTTTGTTTCATCAAGACAATGCACCGTGTCACAAGTCGATGAAAACCATGCTGAAATTGAACGAATAGGGCTTCGAATTGCTCCCTCATCCACCGTATTCTCCAGATTTGGCCCCCAGTGACTTTTTCCTGTTCTCAGACCTCAAGAGAATGCTCGCTGGTAAAAATTTTAGAATGAAGAATGAAGAGGTAATTGCTGAAACTGAGGCCTATTTTGAGGCAAAGGACAAATCGTACTACAAAAATGGTATCGAAAAGTTGGAAGATCGCTATAATCGCTGTATCGCCTCTGATGGCAATTATGTTGATTAATAAAAACGAATTTTGGCAAAATAATGTGTGTTTCTATTAAACGATACGAACTTTTCAGCCGAACTGTTAAATAAAACATACCAAATTATGGAACGGCAAATTTTGTTTGGTAGGTAATTTCTTGGCATTCAACATTTAAAAATGATTTCGGGCATATGGCCGCCATGACTATTTTTCTCAAAGGTCAATTGTAGACTACTATTTCATGCATTTGAGGGCTTATTTCAGCAAAGACACGTTGGATATTGGTTTCCAAAGCATCAATCGTTTCTGGTGTACATAAACCAATGACTTCACGTATCCCTACAAAAAAAATAATCCAGACGAACGCGAAGGCCAAATACGTCATTATTTCTTGTTGACGTATCCATTCAACCAAAAATACTCCTCATTACAGAAGAGAATTTTGCGCTCTAAACTGTTTTACAGTGACGATTTGGAAACGTTGTTCTGGAGTTAACCTATTCATGATGATCTGCCAAACAATACTGGGTAGAGACGTCACTTTACACTGTCAAAACAACTTTCAGGCAATAGACGTATCCCTATTGGAAAAACAAACCCCCAGAAAAAACATTCGTTAATTATGAATCAAAAATATATCATTGCAATACCAATTACGTTTCCATTATTAATTTCAACCGTTATATTTTCTCTCCTCACAGCTGCTGGCCTTGCTTTTGGATTCCATATGTAATAGACTCGTGTAAAAATGCTAATCATTACTGTCCAAATTGCGGTGCCTACATTGGAACGTATCGAGGATAACGAAAATCACTCCTAGTCTCCAGCTGACTGCAGCAAAGATGAATCGAAGCTAAAGGGCCATGTTACTACAGGCTGGTGACAACAACCTTCGTGAACTCGACCGCATCACACGTCACCTAGATATCGCTCAACACAATCCCGTTATCACTGGAAACACGTCGAACTGATGATAAGAGTCTTTGGTTATTGATGGTAATCGATTACAAAATAATAAAAATACATACTTACTAGACAAATGGTTGTTGCAATAGTTGAAATTATGAATACTAAAAAATGTATTCAAAGTACAGTTTAGCGATAGTATACTATCTATATCCATGTATTTAACACACAAAGTTTGTAGGATACTGGCTAAAACTAAAAATATTCTCTCCAGTAACGAGGGTAAAAACAAAAACAAATATTATCACTTTTGTAGGTGAATTAAACAAATGTATTATTTATATGTAGGAATGTATGATTGAAATTTGATATAAATAAATCATATTTATAAAAAAAATAACCCGAAACTATTGATTTAGTGGATTCAACCTATTAGTTGGTCATCATGAAATTGAAAAAAAAACAATCCTTGATATGACGACAAAAAAAAAGACTTAACAAGATATTTTCGGAAAGTCGCAGAAATTCTTTATCACAACGGTCCTAGTGCGTCAATGAATAACTGATAGCGATAATCGAATCAATCATCAAATTGTTATCGTTGAACGATTTTCAATCATTCTTGGCCCTACGAAAGCTATTTGGACTGTATCGGATCTGATTTAGTAGACCGACAAACATTTGCGAAATCAGTTGGTAATTATCATCACCCGGTGCTGTCACAGCCAGTCTACCAACAAAGACTAAACATATTTCTATTATACTAAAAAAAAAATGGGATTGTTCAATGCATTGTCTTGAAATGTGTCACAACATTGACAAAAATATACAGTTAATTTAATATACTCTGAGATGGTGTAACTGATTTTTACAATCTTAGAATCATTTAAAAGTTCTGGTGGTTCAGTAGCCATTCCTCATCATTAAAATAGGGATAAACTCAAATTTGTCAGATATAATTGAACCTATTTTCATGAACTTAGATTCAAATGAAAAAAAACTATAGTCCAATAAATCTATAAATCGATGAATATAAAACAGCTCATAGGGACAGCACTATGGGGTTGTTCGAATTGTTTTTTTTTTATAAAAGATATTTTTTATTCAGGCCTATTTGCGTACAAGCTTTATGTGGCCGATTGAGCTGAGTTTTTAGCTAATTTTTTTTGTATTGGATCTCGTTGTCACCCTTTTTCTAGGGGGAGAGGAGCTTCCATTTCCCTCCTGCGAGGATTGAGGGGCAGTTTGTTCGTGGTTCGTCTCGTCATCCATTGCCGCATCGATGGTATTGTTGACGATTTCCGTCTTCTTTTCGTTGCTAGTTGCTGTAGATGCGCCTTGTTGTATATTGGTTGCAATTGCTGGTTGGTTGGAGAGTAAGATGTTAACTGCAGCTGGTGTACTCTGTTCTATAGGGGATGATGATGGATTCGTTGAAGGGGATGCTTCATTGTTGTTGGTGGCTGTCACAGGTGTACTGGGGTTGCTTGGGGTTGGTGTGAAGGAAGTACCGTTGTCCTTCAGTGTGGTTGTCTCCTTGTCCAGTTTATCACATGGCTTACCGTAGTGAACAGCTTTCTGGCAATATTGACATGTGGCCATCTGATTGTCATAGGTAACAAGTGATTTGCACGGGATTCTTGTATCCTGACCAGTGAGGTAAAATTTCATTTTCAATCGAATAATATAAGATGAAAATGAAATTTATGGCCACTGACCGTCAGCATATCCCTACTAATTCATTTGACTTTTGCTGAAGCTCCCAGAATTCATCGTCAGTTGAAAAACCGTACCTAGTCTTTTGAAGTTTCGCCAGCTCAATTTCAAGTGCCAAGTAGTCTAGCTGCTTCATTGTCTTCGCTCTTGGTAGTAAGCAATTTCGAACGAATAGAACTATAAATGGAGTAAAGTATTAAAAACGAAAACTGAAGGAGGAAACAATTAATTTATGTGTATTCTGTGATTGATATTTCAGCTATCTGGTTAGTATTCCATCTATTATCTTGAACCAATTCGAATGTTTACATGAACCTCATTTGAAGGCCACTCACACACTATTGGAAGAGATATTTTGTTTCTTCAAGAGATCAACTGACGGTGGTTAAACTTAGCCTCGATTGAAGAGAAACGAGTGATGAACTGAATGTTGCCCGTTCAGGCCGTCAGCAAACATTGTGTGTGTCAGGGATCAGGGTCATTTCGCCGAAAGCCATTTCGCCGAAAGGGTCATTTCGCCGAATCCTGAAATCGTCTTAAAATCGTAAATAGAATTGATTTAAATTAAAGACAAAGAAAGATGATAGCGTTAACGCCCGTTTTGTTGACCTACCATTGTACTTCTTGAATAATGATTGATTGTTGTACTCTTGAATAAAGATTGATTCATGAACCTCAGAAAGTAGTTCCCAAGAAAACTTGTTGACTATTAGCTAGTAAGCATCAAAGCAATTGCATAGGTGTATCTACCAGGCAAATGTAGGTGGTATTCTTGGCTTCGGTTATGTGACTGCGCCACAACAGTTATGCAGGAGACATAACATGCAGGAGATATGACCCTTACGGCGAAATGACCCTTTCGCAAAATGACCCTTTCGGCGAAATGACCCTTTCGGCGAAATGACCCTTTCGGCGAAATGACCCTTTCGGCGAAACGACTTTCGGCGAAATGGCTTTCGGCGATATGACCCGCTCCCGTGTGTCAGAGTGTGAAGTTTACTGCAGTTGAGAGATCGTCAATGTGTTCCACATTCAGTTTCAATTGAATTGAATGAAGTTTTACTGCACTGATCCTGACCGAATGTCACATAAGAAGGTATAAGCCTTCTCAAGCGCATGCGTAACAAACGTACGCCATTTAGAATACCGGGGGAAAAATTCTTCCACTTTTCTTTTTCGATAGAGAGAATCTCTCCGTATTGGGACATAGATTTACGAATATAAGGATCGATGACGCTTGAGGGAAGATCATGCACACGCACTTCTATAGCACTATCTTCCATATATACTGGAATGTTGTACTTAATGTTCTCGTGTTCCACATAGTGCACATTGTTATTGTCTTTTGCGAATTGAATTGCATACAACTCTTTATGAAACTGGATGTAAATAACATTATTTGTCTTATTGCATTGAAGTAAATGCACACGTCTAATGTCAAGATGCATTTGCTTCTTAAGCAAACCTTCAAGTTCTCATATCGAAGCTCGAATTTTGCACAGCCTGAAGTCAACAACAATTGTATTCTTTCGTGTCGGCAGTAGCTTTTATTCGTTTGGTTCACTCATTTTCTAGGTCATTCTATTGTTCACTACACAATACTGTACTTGGTTTCTTTCGTCCCGAACGGAAGCGGTTTTGTTTTATCAACTGACTTGGATGAGATGTGAAAGCGAACTGAGGTTCAAACTGTTGACATAGGACTACAAAACTAATATTGTCTAAATCACTTCTAATATTTGTTTTGAATAATTAAGCAGTAGTTTTTGTGTGTGCCATATGAACTTATATTGCGAATGTTATTGTTTCTCACACACTAATATTAGTACAAATGTCATATGCCGTTCACATCAGGGATGCCAGGTTAAATTTGTAAGAAGATTTTAAAAAGTTTGTCCAATCAAACTACAGTGGAAAAAATATCGCTTTTTAGCGAGCTAGCACGAAAGCTAAATGCTCTAAAGATCTGAATTTCAAACATGTCCATCTAACATTTGATAATAAGTACAATCCTTGAATATCAGCAACGTTAATCAGAAATCGGTAAATTGATGAATAAATTTGCATACGTGGCATCACTAGTTTTCATACATTTGGCTTATTTGTATGTGTGTAGTGCGGGAAACGGACTGTGCAATATTTTTGTCGCAACAGTCTAATCAAGTATAAAATGCACAATATTTATTCACGCGAAATATTTCCTCTGAAATGATTCTTTAACATTTTGCATGCTCTGAAAAGGAACGTTTAGTTTGTTGGTGTTGGCGATGAAAAGTTACGGGACATTTTTAAATCTAGAATGGGGACTTGCAATTTAATAATTTTTTTAGGCTTTTTGAAACAGCGACTAATTCATTGATATTTTTCACAACTATACTGGATAGTTTCATTTCTACAATCAAATAAGGATTCAAAGTATAATTCTATTTTAATAATCAATCGATGGTCAAATTTTTCCATTTTTTACAGATGCTACAAATTTTTAATCATTTAGAGCGTTTAACGTATATTCAAATAACACAGCTAAATTTATACACAACGCTCGTATCCGTACTGTATTATACAGAATTGTACTGTATTTTTTATCCAAATACTACACTTGATTTTAATTTTTTCTGCATTTTCCCACAATTTATGTACTGTATTATTCGTAGAAAAAATTACTACAAAGTTTTGAATCTTTATCGCATCGAATTTCGACTTGCCGCAATACACAATGTCAGAAGGAAAAGTGACAACACGTAGTAAATATAAATGGGTCAGGGCAGGGCCGCTTTTACAGAAGGGCAGCGGGTAGAACGGGCAAACGAGACGGTTGCAGGTTTGTATGCGAGAATATACCTCGGTTGTCAGATCACCTCACTACCAAAACGATATCCAACGTCTTAAAGCAATTCAACGAAACCTTATTTGATTCGCTCTCCGTCGGCTTCCTTGGAGATAGCCTTTGTAACCTGCCCTCTCACCATGGCAGATGCAAACTGATTGATCTCGATATGTCCATCGCAATGTAAACAAAGCTGCTTTTGTGGCAGATCTCCTCCAATCACAAATAGACTGCTCCGAGCTCTTACAGCTTTCACAATTAGATATTCATCGCCGTAATCTTCGAAACTATTGTTTTCTTCGGATCACCTATGCTAGAATTAATTATAGTCGTCGTAAGTCGATGTCTTTCACGCAGCCCGCCTGGGTTCGATTCCCAACCCCCGCACATAGGGTCAGAAAGTTTTTCTTGTTGAGCAATTTGCCAGCATGTGCCGCATATTCAACCACTGTTCCAATCCATTCGACTTTAATCTATCACGAAATTGTTACTAAGATTACTATCTAATTTGTTTTAGTTATTTTAGAAATACTATATTTAAGTACAAAATGCAAATGTTGATGCAAAAGAAGAGGAGGTTTTATGCCTGTTGGAAAGCTAGTTTGACAGAAACTAACTCCACCGGACTTTTCCCTACTACAAATAAACAAATTTCTGTTTATACACTGGACCTTCAATTTACGCGCTAAGTCGGGAATCAGAACAAATTGGCTCAAATGGCACGTTCCCCTTGATATTTGGAGATTTATGCCTCTATGTTCTGAGACTACGGAAATCCGTAGGAGATATACCAAGATCGGATCAGGGTCATTTCGCCGTAAGCCATTTCATCTAAAACCGTTTCATCGAAAACAATTTTGCGAAAGGGTCGTTCCGCCGAATGTCATTCAATCGAATGTCATTTCACCGGATGCCATTTCGTCGAAAAGGTCATTCAGTCATAGTCTTCATGTTGTGATTGATATTGATTTGAAATACAGACAAATTGTTTGTTGACCTTCAATCGTACTTCTAAAATAATATAGAAAGGCTTGAATTATTTTTCTTTTTTTTTTAATTTTTATTTCATAATCTTCAGAATGGAATTCCCAAGGAAACTTATTGACTTTATTAGAGTATCTACCAGGCAATTGTTTGCGGTATTTTCCGATAACTGAGTTCAAATAAAAAAATATCGAATGCGGCATAGACCGGGCAAACGAGGTGGTTACAGGTTTGTATGCAAGAGGCCGCCGCTTCCGACGATGGAATGACCCTTTCGGCGAGATGATCTTTTCGGTGAAATGACCTTTTCGGCGAAATGAACCTTTCGGCGAAATGACCACTTCGGCGAAATGACCTCTTCGGTGAAACGAGTTTCAGCGAAATGGCTTTCGGCGAAATGACCCAGTACCTCAAAAATCGAAGAGCTACTTGGAATATTGTCCTCTACACTGTACCACAGCAAAACCAAGAACGATTAATATCTTTTTTTTTGTTTGCTGTTCATATTTTTAGAGCAACACCTTGTTTACTCGTCTATTTATAGCTGTTCCAGGCATGTTCTCAGTAGTACAAGAACTTCAGTGAAAACAGGTCTTAAGATCTTCACGATCAATCGGTGGTTTATCATTAACTGTTCATAGTCATTGAGCTACAAACTACCTATTTGACTGTTTTGATCTGATCCAAGAACGTTCACAGTCATCCAAGAACTTCAGTGAAAACAGATCTTAAGATCTATACGAGTAATAAGCACCTCATGTATATTTTTTCAATGCTGTTCATAGTCATGAAGCTACGTACTGCCTAATCTTCTATTCTGATCTGTTTCACGAATATGTTCAGCCATCCAAGGACTTCAGTGAATCACGAGTATGGAGCGTGAAGATTAAGTTCGTTAATGTACTTTGTTATTCTGGTAGATCTTATGGTGTGAACCACAAGTAGTTTTTGGATGGCGTAGATCATTCACAATAGGCTTATTAATTGAATGTGGTATCACGAGAATGGGCCGAGGACAAAAAGTTCATTACCGCAGTTCCCTGTTCTGGTAGAATTTGTTATTTCAGTTAGTTATGCTGGTAGATCTTAAGGCCTGAACTCCAAATAGTTTTTGAATAAACAAGCACTACCTCATAACTCATCACATTGATAGAATTAACAGTGAATCTGTTTTGAATGTTCGACTGTACGAAAATGGCCGGAATCGAACAAATCACTCCATGAATTGAATGTTTACGTTTCGTCTTCTACTCATCAGTACTTCAGCAGATTATGTTGAACATAATCTGCTGACGCACTGATGAGTCGAAGACGATAATAAATTCGGGGGTAAAAACGAACTTTTTCCCCTTCAAATTATTTCAAGAATGTTTTCAATGCAACATGAAATTAAAAACGTGCTGATTAGAATGCTATTTCTGAACTTCATAGACTGTTTAATTTTGGACGGAACAAAGACGTCAGCTAAAAAATATTAGAAAAATTGAATTAGTACTGAATTGAATTTAACACAACCTTCAATCCCTCAACTCTAGTTAGTAAACTCAGAAAGCAAACATCTAAACAGTTTTCCTGGTAGAAGTCCCAGCTCCAGTTCCAGTAGATATCACTGAAACTTGAAGTAATTCTTGACTCGCACATAAGGAACCAACGGCATAAAGAACAGATACCCTGTATTCATGATACGTTCCGGTACATATGTTATACATACGATTTCATGTGTCGAGATTCGAACATTTCATGTCAGGTTTGTACTTCCATGAGTTGAGTAGCTATTGATACCTCCGTTTATATCTACCCCATCGACTGTCGATTATTGGTATACAGAACAATTACATCACGACCTAAATAATAAACGTCATACTTTTAAAACATTGAAGAGAAGTGAGTCATTCGTTCTGAATTAACAAACCAAAATTTAATTTTATTCTTATCTTATCGAAAAAATGAGTCATTTTTCACATCGCAAATAGTAAACCAACACTTAAATCCTGCGGTTGCGATAACTCCTATCTTTTGTACATCGGAAGGTTAACTAAAATTCCCCTAAACATATGCCCGATAAAAACAACCAGTTGTGATATTTCCAAGCAGAAATTCATTCAGTATCAAGTCTCAGAAGCGGAACGAAGTGTCGCAGTTGAATTCATTTCAGTTAGTCGGAGTTAAGACCAGGAGTTACTCCAGCAATCCAGAATATCAATAATGGGTAAGTACAAACTACTATTACAATGTCAGTAGAATACCTAACATTTGTTTCATCATGTGCATCAACCGTCTCCTTGCGTGCCAGATTCCGAGAAAAGTCATCCACCATCCTATGATCAACTTCATGACTCTACACCGTCCGCCTATCCCCATCGAACCATTCCTACCATATACAGTAATGTTGAACAATCACCACCCATTCCATCCAGTAAGTGCAACAAAATAGAAAAAAATTCTTATTAAATCAAACTGGCACTAACCATCACCCCTCATTATTTTTTTTCCATTTTCTACTCGAATTTCAGCGACAACAGTCATCGTAACGAACTCTCAAGTCGGTCCGGATCCTACCACGTTGACGTGCCCGTCCTGTCGAGCAACCATCGTAACTCGGTTGGAGTACGAAACGACCACTCGAACCCACGTGTGCGCTGCCCTGTTATGTTTATTTATTTGTTGGCCCTGCGTTTGCATACCCTACTGTTCGACATCGTGCCGGGATGCCAACCATTACTGCCCCAACTGCGGTTCGTTTATTGGAACTTATCGAAAGTAGAAGCTTACCGACCTGCTGCAACGACTTTTGGAAGACGAAAAGCTCCACCGTGGGAGGGAGCTTTAGCTGCGTAACGAGACGAAAAGTATTAGTACGTGTTTAGTGTGTAGCCGTAACGACAACGGAATGTCCCACGACGTTACGCGTCAAGTGGATTTTTCTGTTAGTGTATGCGATTGTAGTTGATGATTAGGAAACTTGTTTTTGATTTAGTCCCCTGCTGGGGCTGATGCAACCACGATTTCACCCGGGCAAAGTAACGTGGGCGGTAAGGGTGAGGCCGGTACTGCTAGTGCTACGCCAGTGCTTTCCAAATAGCGGACGGCCGTGAGCATAAATTAATTTTTACCTAAATGTGTTAGAGAGCGTACAACTACTAAAGGCCTTGTTTTAGTTGACAGTATTGTTGCGTGTTCAGTTGGAGTATTTGCGAAGTGCCTCTTGAAATTGCTTCTTGCTATTATTTGGGTATCCCTACAGACACACGCAGCAATCGTTCATGAACAAATATGTATCCATTAAGCAACATCGGTTACCTTCAACGCGCAATTATGTGCCCAGGGAAATTTCAATAAACTTTTAACGACTTTCATTTAGCCAGATAATTTTAGTTTACCTTTATACGAGCTTAGATAGGTTTGTTATGATTAAACAACATTCTTTTGAAAATATTTGTTCAATTTATTCATATTACTATTTCTTTATTCTAATCAAAAAAACTTAGAAGTTCATGTATTGAAAATGGATGGAAAATACGACTTATTGCACTAATCGTCGACTTACAACTCAATCGTCAACATTTCTCGAACTAGACAGAATTGTATATTCAAGGTATTACAAAGTAAAAATTCTTTGATAATAAATATAGCTCACTAAAATATTTCTATATACCGCTAGTTTGTTACCAAGATCAATACAGAATAAAATATTGCTAAAATATAATAAAATAGTTTAATTCGAACCACTAGTTTTCTCCTATCGAGATTTGTTAATTTAAAATATCGGTAATTCCAGAATGAAAATATGAGAGAAAAAAGTAACAGAAAACTATACGATATATCTTGGGATTTATATAGACTACACAATTTCTGTTGAAATCAATTTTTGATCCAAAGTCCACATAGTTTAGTACTCAGTAAGTTGTATCACAGAAAACAGATATACAGGCTCGCATATGAACTGTGTGTAAAATTTGCAAAAGCAGCGCAGCGAATACTAGCAGATGTCGCTGCGATCGACATTATTCTGAGTGTAGCGTTTACATCACGACACTTTTTTGGATGCTTCATTCACTTCACTTAAATTTTATGTTTTTCTGTTGGTTAAAACGACTAGTTTAGTTTTGTTTTATTCCGAGTGAATTCGCTTGTTTCTCAAACCGTATCAAGATAAAGTTGTTGGGGAAAACGTGCAAACTGTGTTCAGATTGATGTTGTTGAAATATTTCTATAACAGGCAAGAATATTTTGCTATCGTTCCGGAATGTAGTGGAACGTTATGAAAGCTCGCGGTGAACAGTCGAGTAGATTGCAGTAGTGTTCCCAACGTATAGCAAATCTGAAATTTACACAGGATTTTGAAAAAAATCGTTAGAGCCTGTATATCTGTTATCTGTGGCTGTATTAATGCTTTGTTTGGTATTAACATGGTCAACTAGGGATGTTTTCAATAGGGAACGGGAAGCGAACTATATAGTTTGAATAAGAAGTTGCAATTAAAAGCCTGTGTGCCCCACCCAAATAAAATGTTTGCATCAAATGGATTCAAACATCACAGAAAGACTTTCGATCCCTTACAATTGGGAAGCAATCGACGCGTATTTAGTTCATGTTCTTCAATTTTGTATGAATTTTCTAACCTTACCAATGCTAGAGTTTCCATTCAATGTTTCATTTCTTACCGTATCGAAACCTTCAGTCTTCTGAACCTGCCAATTACACCCTTGGGACATAGTATGAGATTGCACAGTTTTGAATATTTTTTGTTCGCTCCTGCATAAAACACGTATAATAAGAATAGAATTATTATTTATACACAAACAGTTATACTTACTTATAAGACGTATTTTGCTTAATGCGTCAAATTATATAAGAATGGTATACAAAATGTTAGTTGCAAGGAATGCTGCCGACGGTTTTCGAGAAAACAAGTTTACAATTTAAATCTATATGGAGGGCTTAAATACACTTCAGCAATAGTACGTCAAGGCACAAATATGTGACCTATTTGAAGGATTTTGAATAATTTTCGCTATTCAAATGAGGTATTACATATAAACCAATTCATACCCTCTTATTCTGATACTAACGCAGAAGGTGATAGCACCCAGGCGACGCCATTCTATTGACCAAATCTCATCACACACACACGGCGAGGCATTAGATAGGAACTTGTGAGCTCTTAGTTATCTCATCTTTTGACGACCGCCATCAGGTGGATTAAAGCTGGTATAATAAAGTTCTTTATTAGGCGGCCAGATGTTACTGTTGGAAGGAGACTCTTAACTTACGAGGAATGCGCGAAAGTGGCTCTGCTTGTTTGGCCTTTTATGATGAATCATCAACCCTCGAAACAATGTATAACTGTTTCAACAAATTCAAACCCGGTCGCTGTTCGTTCATGGACAAATTCATGGACAAGTTAAGAAATACAATTGTACGATAGACGTATACGGATCCTGGACCTATGAGCCAGGAATCGACTTTATAGGTCTTCCAAAACGTACGGAATCCAATAAAAATTGTTCACTCTCGAAGCAAATAGTTCTTCGGAAAACGGGTCATGCGGCACTGAAGCAACGTAAGTAGGTCATTTCAGAAAAAATAATATGAAAAAACATCGATAGATTATGTACACAGTAAAAGTATTTTTCTGCGTTTAACAGCATCTTATTATTCTAGTGAAGTAGGTTTTAAGATCTTTCTAATAGCCTTTCTTTAAATAATGAAATGTATTGTATATTACCTATGGAAATAAGAGTATATATGAAAAAAGTGAGGTTTCTTCTACCCACTTATTTGAACCTATCTCCACACAGTTCGAAAAAAATCTTGTAATTTTACATCTCATAAGATGCACATAAATGGAGCGTCGTATTTCACACAAAAATTATATTCAAGTACATGTAAAACTGTGTGATTTGAAAATTAAAATCGAGTGAAATTAAAAACAAAAGATCGATAGCAACAGCGCAACTTGAACCGAGAAACATTAGATCATAAAGAACGCCGTTAATCGACTGAGCCACGGAGGTACATTTCTGCTTAAGGAGCGGGTAGGGTCTAATACTTTTGGAAAATCATTTATTATTTTCTTTATATTTTCTCATAGTAAAACGTTTCTAAAATATTCTGTGAAATTTTCAAGCCTTTCGGAACAAAACTCAGCAAGTTATGAACCTTTATCTTTGCTTATCAAAATGTTGTTCGAATGATGCTTTTTATCATGCAAAACGTTTTAATTTATTTTGCTTCAAAATAGTTCTGAAAAAATTCTCAGGAATGATGATTTTTTTCATCATTTAGACCCTACCCCCAACCCCTTGGGGTGATTTTTTATGCTCAGATCACAGTATGCTGTGCATTTGGCTGTCAGCTTTCATTTGTTTACTTGTTTGTGCGGTTGAAATTCTGCCTTTTCAAAATGTCGCGTATTGAAAAGGAAGTAAAAATTGAGGTTCGGGACACATGGTTAAGTGAGAAGGGTATTACTATGCGTAAATTGACGAAACGGTTTAGAATTCTTCATGCCAGTGTTAAACCCATCATTAATAAGTTAATAATTAATAAGGATTTGGCAGTGTCCGGATGTATGCGTATTTGGCAGTGTCCGGATGTATGCGTTTTGATGGACGACAAGACTTTTGTAAAGGAGGACTCACAAACCCTTCCAAGTTCACAATACTTCACTGTCGTCGTTGGGGAGGATGTGAGCGATGCGGACAGGTCGATTCAAGTGGAGAAATTCGGTCGAAAAGTACTGGTATGGCAAGCAATATATTCCTGTGGTTTGAAGTCAACCATTTTTTACACTACTGGAACTATAAATACACAAATCTATCGATCTGAGTGTCTCCAGAAGAGATTGCTGCCTTTATATAAGAAGCATAGTACACCTCCATTTTTGGCCGGATTTAGCGTCATATTTTGGTCGGATTGAGCGTCGGCTCACTATGCCAAAACCACTCTCAATTGGCTTGCGGAAAAGGGTATAAATTTCGTTGAGAAAAATATCAATCCACCAAATTGCTCTCAGCTTACCGTTACTGTTACGTTACTGGGAATTCGTGAAGAGGGTCTTCAAGAAGACTGGTAAGGTAGATAGGAACATGCAGGAGTTCAAAAAAATTTGGGCTCAAGCGTCCAAAACATGCGCTGCAACACTTGTCCGGAACTTGATGAAGAACGTTCGATCAAAAGTTCGAAAATTCGTGAAGGAATAACTTAAATTTCATCCGGTTTTCATTATGATCAAGTTTAACCTCGTACACTAAAGGATCAATTTTTAGTTTGAATATAATATCGTTTTTTATCATAATTTGAAAGAAAAACTTGTGGATAGCTTATTTTCGATACACTCCTTATGTTAGTTTACGATCAATTTCCGTTACAGCATTAATTTTAAAATAAATAAAACATATTATTCAATCTACCAACTGTATTTTAGGTCATAACTGATTAAATTTTACGCTCGCCTGTAGCAATCGTAACTGTATAACCTCATATACTCATGTCGTTTAACTGTCAGTCATATATGTACTGCCGTGGTTCTGTCGATAAACGGGCGTACTTTGTTATCTAATGATTTCCAGTTCAAGTTTCGGTCGTAACCGAGTTTTCGGTTCAAATTTCGATCAAATTTCAGTCATGGTATTTCATTGAATTTAGTCTCATGTAATTTTTCAATCGCTCAAAAAACGTTTGTTATATAGGATGGGCGCCATTTGTTACAGCTGATTTGTCGAAATTTCACCAGAACTGTGAAGTTACTAGTACTAGTTTACAAAACTGAATTGAGCCAAACCAGTAATCACGTTTGCAAGATGTGAGCTTCGTGAAAATTCTACACCTATAAGAGGCTTCCTATGTGAATATCAAAATTGAAATTCTCATTCAAGTGTTTTCCCAGGAGTAAGCAATTTTCACCAGAAAACGAGTAACAAATTTCCAGAATGACTTGTAATTGTAAAACTATTTTTATTCAATCGTGTCACCAATCTGCTTTCGAAACCAGCCTGATTTACTGGAACTTGCATTATTTTCATGAATTATTGATTCGCTAGTAAACAGATCACACGCGAGGAGTTGATTGACATCATTCTTGTCCGGACATTCCCTTGTGACTCAGAGCGTAACATGTTAATTGTACTTAAATATGGGTGAATATTCCAAACGACTGTAGCTAAATACATCCATCAACGACATGCCTTCTGGCAATCATATGAAAAATTCAAAGCTTAAAGCACATTAAAACATTCATAAATCCAAACAGCACTAACAAGCAGCACGGTACCCATGGAAACGCCCAGTGCACTACATTCCCAACGCTCTTGGGTTGAAAATTACCACCCCCTCGGCAGTTGAAGGACTGAGTGACCCCACGGTTCACCGTCGCTCCAGAACATACGCCCATGCTTGTGTTGGGGCCAAAGGAATCTATAGTACAATTTTGTGCTTATATCACTTTCTGCGGTGATTCTATGTATGTAGGTGAAGCAAATCTGAACTTATCTCCACTTCTGCTCGGGAAAGGAAAGGCGAGAGACAGTAACAAAAAAAAGAACTGCGAAACACACATAAAACAGCACATTTTATTATTTTCGTTTTGGATCAATAATTGAAAGTTTCTGAAGTGAAAAAGCCACGATGGCAACGGCGAGCCTAAAGGAAAACGCTTGGAAAAAGCTGCGCCGGCGCAGGTTATCAATTTGTCAACTTCCGTTCCACATTACAGTAACGAGTTCAGGACGATGTTGGTGTGGTCGGAAAATCGATGTCTCATTGCGCAATCCTTGAAAGATCCTTTTCGCTCCAGAAATTTTCATTCTTCAAGCTTCATGGAAAGCTCTTGGTGCAATACCAACACACACACACATGCCGCGGAGAAACCGCTAAGGAGAAGTAACCGAAGCTTTTGCTTCGTTAAGGATTTTCATGCGATTTGCTGCTTATGTAATTGATTGCTTTGGTATCTGTGAGATGATTTCGTGTGGAGGTGAAAAGCAATCTCCGAGTTCCTTCCCTTTTCACCTACCCAAAGTTGACCTAGTTTCAACGACCGCATTGTCGTTGAGCATCATCGTATCCACATGTATTCTATTCGGAGCGACAACTTGACGACGCCGAGAACTAATTTCGCTCTTGTTATTAACCGTGCCGACCCCTTCTTCATGCACGGATCTCGCGCACTGGAAGCCATGCTCCACGAAGATATATCACGTTTGGCACAATACAGTGGATGGCGTTTTCCATGCATTTCCAGCCCGATTACAACGGGTAATGTTTTATTCTTGGGCTATTGACTATTTTCCCCATTTTTCAACCTTTGTGACACAAATGATTGCTACAGTTCTGGTTTGAAGTTGCCGCACTAGTTGCATTAAAATTGGTGTTTCGAGAGCAATCGATTTCGTACGCTGGGACACACCGGTTTGTAGCAGTGCTGCGGTGGTAATCCGGACCAGGACGTGTTGGTACATAATTTATTTAGGATGCCGGAATAGAAATGAGGGGACATCTTGGAACACGTACTCGAGTGACGACATCTGCACGGATTTTCGGTTGGATCGGTAGATTATGGGTCTTTGGAGTATTCTGTTCGACTATTAATTGCCAACAGGATTCTTGCCGCGAGACAGTGAAGGCAATTTCCGTTTCACACTAACTACGTTTGAAGTTAGATTTCATTAAATATTATGACGGAATTACGAAAAATTGAGCACGTTCTGGTTATAGGATGTTATATCATTTCCCAAAAGATATACTTTTTATTGGCATTCAGTGATTACAACTGTTCATTTTGTGGAAAGGTAAAGGTGAAATTTTAAAGAAAAATAGTATGAAGTGTCACTGTTGAATAAAACGCCCTCTTTCTTTTTCATGCATTCACAAGTTTTTTAAACAAAATATTTATCACTAACACTATCTTTTCGTAAGATCTTTCTGCTATGCAAGGTTGGCAGCTGTCGTTTGCTGCCAAATATAAATAAATTGAAAATATCATCAAGCAACCTTTTTATGTAAGATTTTGCCTCGGCTTTATCCATACAGAAAGTCTAATAGTCAGTTGCTATTTAGTAACAAACTTTTGGCAGTGCTGATGTCTCTATTCATGATTTAAACATGTAAAGAAACAAAGCCGTCGTTTTGAACCAGGTTTTCATATCAGGTTTGGTAAAAACTCCCGTTGCAATGTGCGAACCCAATCCAGTTTCTGGAAAAGTGTTTGTTTGATAAAAGTACCTTGGATCAGTTTCAGTTTTCTCAAGTGAAAACGAAAATTCACCCTATTCGTTATCGTTATGAAATTACACTCAGTTTTTTTTAAATAACTATTTATTGGAATATGAGTTAAAATTAAATTATTAAGATTTAAATTGGGTGTTCAGCCACAAGTGGTGACTTTTCAGCCCTATTATATATATGATTTGGTTATTACCATGAGGACATCATTTGCTTCCGCAATTCTGAGACTTTTGTGTAGGGAAAATTCTAAACCTACTTGTATTGTGTAATGGGGAAAAGGAACTTATATACTAACTTACTAACTAATACAGAGAGCGAATCGATTCAATTGAAGATTGCATCGATTTTTGTCGAAATTTGCTTATAATATTATGTGACATTACATCTAATGGTTCTACATTTGTAAGTCTGTGTAACTGATTGGTACTAAACCAGGGAGGACGCTTCAAAATCATTTTCAGGATTTTATTCTGAATCCTTTGAAGCGTTTTCTTCCTGGTGGAACAACAACTTAACCAAATTTGTACTGCATAAAGCATGGCTGGTCTGAAAATTTGTTTATAAATTAACAATTTCTTTTCAGACAGAGCTTAGAATTTCTGTTTATAATAGGATATAAACCTTTAATATATTTATTACACTTTGCCTGGATTTCTTCAATGTGGTCCTTGAAAGTGAGTTTTTTGTCATACGTTAAACCTAAGTATTTAGCTTGATCAGACCATGTCATTTCCAAGCCATTTAATTTGAGAATGTGATTATTGTTTGGTTTATAAAAAGAAGCTCTTGGCTTATGAGGATAGATAATTAATTGCGTTTTTGCTGCGTTTGGTTTAATTTTCCATTTTGACAGATAATCACTGGAAATATTTCAAATTCTTTGTAGGCGACTGCAGATCACTCTTAGATTTCTACCTGTGGCTAACAGACTTGTGTCGTCACAGAATAGCGATTTCTGACAACCAACGGGTAGATTTAAAAGATCAGAAGTGAAAATATTATACAAGATTGGGGCTACGCTCGAACCCTGCGGAACACCTGCTCGTCCGGGTAGCAATTCAGATTTACAATTCTGATAGCTAACCTGAAGAGTACGATCAATTGAATAATTTTGAATCATTTTGATCAAATAAATAGGAAACTGGAAATCAGACATTTTTGCTATTAATCCTTTGTGCCAAACACTGTCGAATGCTTTTTCTATGTCTAGAAGAGCAACTCCAGTGGATAACCCAGACGATTTATTTGTTTTTATCATGTTCGTTACTCTTACAAGTTGAATGTTCATGACGAAATCCAAACTGCTCTGGTAAAAAAATTGAATTCTCATTTATATGAGACATCATTCTCAATAAGATAATTTTTTCAAAAAGTTTACTGATAAAAGAAAGTAAGCTAATTGGTCGATAACTTGATGTTTCTGCTGGGTTTTTATCAGGTTTGAGGATAAGAATTACTTTAGCGTTTTTCCATCTTTTTGGGAAGTAAGCTAATGCAAAACACTTAACCAGGAGATTCAAGGCAACTTCGGGAAGATTTTTAATAGGAATATTTAAAATTCCATCGTTACCAGGAGCCTTCATGTTTTTAAGTTTCTTAATAATTGATTTAATTTCATCAAAATTCGTCTCAATAATGTCATCTTGTGATAACACTTGGGTTAAAATATGATCATATTTCAGTGAGACTTCATTTTCAATAGGACTCACAACGTTCAAATCAAAATTGTAGACACTCTCGAACTGCTGAGCAAGTTTTTTAGCTTTTTCGCCATTTGTAAGAAGTATTTGATTTCCTACCTTGAGAGCAGGAATTGGTTTCTGAGGTTTCTTAAGAACCTTAGAAAGTTTCCAGAAAAGTTTAGAATATGGTTTAATTTGTTCAACTTCTTTAGCGAAATTTTCATTTCGCAAAAGAGTAAATTTATGTTTAATTTCTTTCTGTAAATCCTTCACTATGTTTTTTTATAGCAGGATCACGAGAACGTTGATATTGTCGTCGACGAACATTCTTCAACCGAATGAGCAGTTGAAGATTGTCATCGATGATAGGAGAATTTAATTTAGTTTGAGCTTTGGGAACTGAAAGATTTCTAGCTTCGATAATATAATGATTCAAATTATCAATTGCTGTGTCGATGTCCGCAGAATTTTCTAAAATAGTTTCATGATCCACATGATTTTCAATGTGAGATCTATAATCCAACCAATTAGCTCTATGATAGTTGAATATAGAACTAATTGAATTAATTAAAGCTTCGTTAGAAAGTCTGAATGTTACAGGAAGATGATCTGAGTCAATGTCAGCATGTGTAATCGGTTCACTACAAATGTGACTTTGATCCGTTAGAACCAGATCAATTGTAGACGGGTTTTTCACGGAAGAGAAACAAGTCGGATTACTGGGATGAAGAACTGTGAAGTAACCAGCTGAGAGTTGATTATGAAATATTTTACCATTACTGTTATTTTGCCTACAATTCCACTGGACATGCTTAGCATTTAAGTCCCCTATTACGAAAAATTTCGGTCGATATCTTGTGAGTTTTTGCAAATCGCCTTTAAAGAAATTTAATTGTTCGCCGGTGCATTGGAATGGCAAATATGCCCCAGCGATGAAATAAATTCCATGAATGGTTTCAACATCGATTCCCAAGCTTTCAAAAACTTTAATATTGAAAGAAGGTAAAATTCGATGTTTAATTTGCCGTTGGACAAAAATGGCACCTCCACCACCAATTCCAGTAAACCTGTCAAATCGATGAACCACATAATGTGGATTACATTTCAATTTGACATTTGGTTTAAGAAAAGCTTCTGTCACAATGGCAATATGTATTTTGTGAACTTTGGGAAAATTATAAAATTCATCTTCACTCGATTTCAAAGATCGAGCATTCCAATTTAAAACATTCAGATAATTATTTAACATCACTGTTAAATTTTAAATTCATTATAATATTATTTGCAAATTGCCATCCGATTTGAAATGCTTCAAAAAGTGATGAAGTCGAATTCATTCGGATGATCATTTGAAAAAGTCTTGTAGGTAAATCATTTTATTTTCAGTTATATCGCCTAAATCAACTTCATTTAAAGAAGCGAATGGCATTGAAGGAATATTTGTAGGTAGACTGCCATTAAAAGAAGATGATTTGGCCGATCTACCTATTAATAAATTGTTTTCGTTAGAGGATGAACTGCAAGGCGGTCCTGTGTTTTGTTTATTTACATTAGAAGAATTTAGTGGTAGATTTCTACGTGTTATACTAGCATAACTGACATTAGAAGAAGATGATGACGAGGTCGATCTACCTGTCAATAAATTGGTTTCGTTAGAAGACGAAGGCGTACCTGTTTTTTGTTTTAAATTCGAAGAAATAAGTGTCTTAGAAGAATTGCACCGTATATCAATATGATAATTTTTGGTTCCATGACCGAAACCTTGGCAACGACGACATTGCGTTAAGTTTGCAATAGGATTATGCCGTTTATAATGTTCCCAATGAATTTTAATGTGGGAAATGAAACGTACTTTTTCTAAAGTTTTCAAATTGTTTACATCACTTCGATTGAAGTGTATTAGGTAAAGTTCATGGGAAATTCCAGAGCGTGGTTTAGAAGTACCATTCGCTCTTTTTTTCATAAGTATTACTTGGGAAGGGGCAAAACCAAGCAATTCTTTTAGTTCATTTTTAATTTTATCAATACTTTGATCATTTGATAAGCCTTTCAAGACAGCCTTGAAGGGTCTGTCTGATTTTATATCATATGAATAGAATTTATGAAGTTTCTCGGAAATTAACTTAATTTTAAACACTTCTAACTAGATGGTTTATAAATGAATTTATATTATTTCTCGATGAATATTATATTAGATTTCCATATTTTTCGATAGGTTTTCAGTGCAGATCAAAAGATGATGGTATTAGTTATTATTCTCTGCAAATAGTTAGAGATGTATTACTAAGAGTACCGAAATGATCGGAAGAGAGAGTAAACAAAAAGAATCGTCATTTGCACTCAGAAGTCAGAACCTAATCTAATGCTCATCGAGAAATAATATAAATCCACGTAGGGGTTAGTGAAATTTTGTGCTAGGACTTATAACCGTTGTTAACATTTTTTTCCATTTCGTCAGTGCAGAGCAGTTCAAATTGAACTTCATGGTAATTTATGCATTACGTGAAGCCTTCCTACACCGAACGAAGCAGATAATGTGAAATTATATGAAATTGTAGGTGTAGACCAACGATCGAAACCGTTGGTCGTGCACGAAAAAATCAAGAGGATAACATCACTTTGGACCGCTGTGATTGGTTTATGAAAACATAGGTCGATTCTAACCAATATTACGCAATTGAAATACTGAAACGACGTTGCCATACATGTTCAAATTAAATATTTCCGAATCGATTGGTTGTTAAATTATATCTATTCATCAACAAAAAACTGAGGTATTATCGTTCAAAATTATGACAGAAAAAGATTACGCGGTTAGTTTGGATACTTTTATGTGGCACCCGGCTCCGTATAGTGAAGAGTAAGACATGTTTAATGCCAAAAAAGTCATTTAAATACCACCTTTTCAGAAATTATGCAATATGTCTACAATGAGATTTATTGTAGCAGTAGCCATTATTGAGTAATTTACACATGAAATTCATTGAGCTCATATTTATATTGTTGAAAAAAATGGATTAAAAAATACATTTGCACTTCTCAAAAATTAGTTTTGAGTTGGATTTGTTCCATATGGTTTGTTATATTCAAGACGTGTGCAAAATTTCGTACGAATCGGGGCAATTCAATCCTGAATTTACCACTATTTCAGCAGGTAGTTTGCTGGGATTTCTATGCTGGGTTTGATCTGCTGAGCATTTCTGAATCAAATTAAACATAATCTTCAAAAGGTAAAAAATACAGAGCATCCCACTTCGCACTAACAGGAATTCGTTTAATTTTGACACAGTTTCGCTTATTGGCCTTTGATACCATTCACTTTAACAATCCACATGTACCTCAGTTCAACAATGACTCCAACAACACTAGAATTGATTTAAAGTAATGATGTTGCTCAAGTTGTCGTTAGACTTCATGTCATCCAAATTCGGATTTAGTTCATTAAACTATATAACTTCATTACCACCATCTTGTATTCCCTTCCTCTAGATTCCAACATTCAAATTCACTAATTCTTTGTTAAATGAAAGACCCCCTCCGTTTGAACTCCAGCAATGTAATGTAACACATCTGGTATTATGTATTTAAGCACCGGTCATAAATAGACACTAAACCGTTGCTTTTCCCACTTCACGAAGGAAGCCCCACGCGTAAATCACACCTCGTTGAAGCGGATTTTCATATGCTCTGTTGCCACCGGACGGATGGCGGTGCTGGAATCCGCGCGTTACAAGCGGCGGGCAATGGCAGCAGAACGTTTTTGCCACTTGTCCTAACATACTTTCGCACAGTACGGATTTGATTACGCTGACGGTGCGCAGGCGTGAAGCATATTATGATAACACGACGAACCTAAATTCCAGAATGGAGCAAAATGAACCGAACGACCGTAGTGCGCGACTCGGTGTCCGAGGCCATTTCCGATCGGATAATTCCCATTTATATTCGCTGACCCAAAAACGGAACGACGACTATAGTTTGCGAGCTTCATTCTGGATGAACAAAACAAATAAAATTTCATGAATAGTGGCTGCTGTGGGAGAGGGAAGGAAAAGTTTTCCAATTTTATGTGAAGAACTTTTGCACCCACTGATTTCGGTGAGTGCAGATTATCGGCATGACGATAGTTTCTTCAACATGACCGACATGAATTGTGAAAGACAGATTATTATTCAATTTGTGGGACACAATGGTTTAAAAATTTTCTATCTTTTGTTCAATATTCTATAGTCATTCAATATACCGACAAACAAACAATTTCAACATCCGCAAAACGGAATGAAAATTGAAAGATGGTAATACAACTGCAACTACAGATCCAGCACAGGTCACAACAACATTAAACAACAGTATGCAGCACAATCACGATTCTCATCCCCTTGACATCATCTGTAAGTTAAACAACAAAGGAAACTTCTATCCCACAATCAGTCGGCGGAACCTCCTGCGACCGGAACCTACGACACACCTTGCGGTGCGAATCAGAAAACCATAAAGCGGTCTAATTAGTAGTGCACGAAACGTGCTCAAGAGCCTAGCTTCGCGAGGGATGTTATCCTTGCACTGCAATATTGAAACAGCTTAGCAACTAGCAGCAAAGCTTTTGATGATGCCCTTTCTGGATGGAATGTCACTCACTCTACTCAAGCATATCCCGGAAGACCGTCAACTCGTTTCTACCATTCCTTAAAATATCATGTCAAGAATGCTTTGTTTGTGTGCAGCTCGCGAGAAAGGCACATACGAGAAAATTGTCACACAAAGGATTTCACTTAGCAAAATTAAACGGGAACTGTGTTGAGGATCAGCGATGATGTCACCAAACATCATTAGCATTGGTAGCCCAGTGGCTGCTAAAAACTAGCATGTTTGAATGAGCCAGTGTTCTGCTTCTTTCATTTAACTATGAGAGATCGTTTGATATCCCCATTTAAATTCAAATTAAACTTTTAAGCAGCTCTGCTAAACTGTGTTTTTTTTTCTACGAAAATGTTTGTGAAATTCGTTAAGAGTAATGAATAACGTTGAAGGTAATGAATAACATAACTTAGAAAATTCGTTTAAAACCTCATGATTTAAAAAAAAACTAGATTGAAAATAGGCGAATGACTTCGAAAATCAATGTAAAAAAAGTTAAAACCGTAATCAAATTGTTCTACCTTTTTTAATAATTAAAAAAATATATAACACTCGCTCAAACTTTAGGAAAATTTTCCTAGGCCCGCAGAGTCAAGTGTTATATACCATTCGATTCAGCTCGTGAACTGTGTAAATGTCCGTGTGTGTCTGTATGGGTGTTGTCAACATAGAGGTAACTGGACCGATATTAATCAAACTAGTCGCAAATGAAAGGTCTCCTCGTCACCCTGAACGTTTGTTTTTGAGATTGGATGTATACTTTTTGAGTTATACGAAATTGTAGGTCAAAATTTTCAGTTTTTTGAAAGTATCTGTCACAATTGATCTTGAAAACACTTAGACTTAGATTCCGCACGGTAATAGCTATTAACAAACTTTAGATTGTTAAAATCCATTAATTTTAACGGAGATATCGATATTTTTGTGTAAGCGACTCTTCACCTTATTCCAGTAGTAGGAGTTTTACGCGCTTGTTGATATAGCGATGTTTCGAAGCAAAGTGAAACACAATTTTCAATACTTAACTACATGCTCCCATATAGTGTTTTGGAATTTCATTTAAATCAGACTTCTGGTTCCAAAACTACAGGATGATATATGTAATGAAAATAAAATAATGGCCCTCATTTTGATGGTAGATGGCAGAACCGATTTCGTCTAACATTTTAACGATTTCGTCTTCTAATCTAACTTTCAAATAAAAAGTCCCATCAAAAACAGCTTGCTTTTTAATCAGATCCGATTATTGGTTCAGGAGATACAGGGTGATTAGTGTAAAAATTTCACATAAATTTTTCGGGTTTATCTGGTTGACGATTTTTGACAAAATAAACTTATTTTAGTTCTACCGGTATTCGATTTTCGATCCCGGAAGCTACCCAAGTATTTTTTTTACCGCCCTACGATTTCTCTAAGATGGCTACACTGATTTTCAAAAATGTAGAGTCTAATCAAATGATTAACAATCCATTAGGCGAATTTAACTGACTTCGGCTAAACCGATTTCCGAATTCCGTTTCCGAAAGTATTGGGAATAGGAAGGCTAAAAAAAGGCCAAAACGAATTTAGTATACAAAAATTCAAATTCAATTAAATTTATGCTTCCATACAAAATTGGTCAATTTGATCCGGTTCCGACTTCCAATTTTGGAAATTATAGGAGTTTTTAAAATTCAAACCGTCGTAGAAGATGACGATACTAAAAAATTTTCAAAATCGGGCTCAAAACTATTTCAATTTATTCGTCATATTAACATCATGGACATACGAACTATTTTTGGTTACGTTGGTCTTAATACCGTTCCTGCAAGTACCATAACAGTTCGGCTGAAAAGTTCGTATCGTTTAACAGAAACACACATTTTTTTTGCCAAAATTCGTTTTTATTATTCAACATAATTGCCATCAGAGGCGATACAGCGATTATAGCGATCTTCCAACTTTTCGATACCATTTTTGTAGTACGATTTGTCCTTTGCCTCAAAATAGGCCTCAGTTTCAGCGATTACCTCTTCATTCTTCATTCTAAAATTTTTACCAGCGAGCATTCTCTTGAGGTCTGAGAACAGGAAAAAGTCACTGGGGGCCTAATCTGGAGAATACGGTGGATGAGGGAGCAATTCGAAGCCCTATTCGTTCAATTTCAGCATGGTTTTCATCGACTTGTGACACGGTGCATTGTCTTGATGAAACAAAACTTTTTCTTCAAATGAGGCCGTTTTTTTGAAATTTCGTCCTTCAAACGCTCTAATAACGCTATATAATAGTCACTGTTGATGGTTTTTCCCTTTTCAAGGTAGTCGATGAAAATTATACCATGTGAATCCCAAAATACAGACGCCATAACCTTACCGGCCGATTGTTGAGTCTTTCTACGCTTTGGGTTCGGTTCATCGCGTGCAGTCCACTCAGCTGACTGTCGATTGGACTCCGGAGTGAAGTGATGGAGCCATGTTTCTTCCATTGTTATATATCGACGAAAAAAGTCGGTTTTATTTCGATATAAGCTCCAAACACTACTCAGAATCATCAATTCGTTGTTGTTTTTTATCGATTGTGAGCTCACGCGGCACCCATTTTGCACAAAGCTTTCTCATATCCAAATATTCGTGAATAATATGTCCAACACGTTCCTTTGATATCTTTAGGGTGTCAGCTATCTCGATCAACTTCACTTTACGGTCATTGAAAATCATTTTGTGGATTTTTTCACGTTTTCATCGGTAACAGCCTCTTTTGGACGTCCACTGCGTTCATCGTCTTCGGTGCTCATATGACAAGTACGAATTTTTGCAAACCACTTACGAATTGTTGCTTCGCCCGGTGCAGAGTCTGGATAACACTCATCAAGCCATTTTTTGGTATCGGCGGCACTTTTTTTCATCAAAAAGTAGTGTCTCATCAACACACGAAATTCCTTTTTTTTCATTTTTTTCACAATAACAAAAGTAGCTTCACTCAAAATGCAATATCTCACAAACTAATAATCAGACAGCTGTAAAATTTATACACGTATTGTTTGAAGGTTGGTACTAACTGAAAATGGTATGGATTTAATTCTAGTGGCGCCCTCTCATAGAAACGATACGAACTTTTCAGCCGATCTGTTAAATAATGACAAAAACTTTGAAGAGGAACTCACTTCTACATCTCATGGAATGCTTAATCGTTTGTCACACGTTTAGGTTAAAAGGAAAAGTTTTAAGGTTTCATACAATTTCTATCTTCGATTCATCTTGCAGTTCCAAAATTACAAGAAATTTAACATCAAAGAGGAAAAAATTCTAGGAAATGCCTCATAACTTCGAGCAATAAAAAATTTACGACATCGCATAAACGCATAAAAACACATAACATGGGTGATCAAGGTGATCCAGTATGAAAATGAAAGCCTCTCATGCGAATCGAACGGTGTGCAAAATAAATCCACATACGGTTCATTCGCTGATGTGCAGAGCAACCTTCTCCGCGTTATTAAAAAATCACACAGAGCGCTAATCGGTGTAATACTAATTCTGGTTGTAAGAAAAAGCTCTGTTTAAATATGAATACACTCTGAAATTATTGTATCTCGTGTAACAAGTGCTAAAAAATACAATCGAAAAAGAAAAAGTGTTGCGGAAAATAAATTTGGCAAAATCAGGAAAGGAAAACTGAAGCCTAGCTTTACAATAACCTCAAATGAATTACCTCAATTAGAATGAAATATTATTATGTTTAGCTCCTAATAGTTCGCAAGGGTAAAGTAATAGTGCGCGGTAATACACAATCACGCGCACAATGAATTTGCCGTCTTTGTAGAAGAAAAAAATTAAATCCAAATCGTCCACCTAGTGGTGTGATAATGTCTTTCTCTTGTCATTGACACAGTCTCATTAAAAAAATTTTTGGGTTGTTATAAAAGAATAATTTATGCTCCAACTGTGGGCTCTTTTTTATAAAAAATCATTCAGATTGATTCCGGTAATTCACAAAAGCATGATTCAGCGCTTACATCACATATTCGGCAACGACCTTTTGTTTGAATCTCAATTAGTTAAAATAGGTTCCATCTCTGAGAAAACTGAGCGCATATTTTTCAAAAGAAATTATACTATCTATCACAGACATATTAATACCTATCTACACAGATAAAAATATTTTGTGAATTTACATTTATTTTCATGCACATTGGAGCAGGTAATTGAATGGAAAGTTACATTACAAAACTAAGCGATTTGTAAATATACAATTGTTCAATAAAAAAGTAAATGCATTTCAATGTAATTTTACATCAATCATGGTTTTAAATCCATGTCCAAAAACGAAAACTTGTTGAAAAGAAAAAAATGGTAACAACTGCGATTGAACCAAGAGTCATTAGATCCCAAAAAGCGTCCATGCATCCATCGAGCCATAGAAGCACTTGATCACACTATAATTCTGAAACCTATATGAAAGAGACAAATCACAACTAATAATAGTTTGTAGTCTAATTTTTATATATGAAATGGTTAGAGGGTAGAGTTGGCATCACTGACTCCCAGTACCAAAGTGTTGCTCTCAAAAGAGGCTAATTTCAAAGTGTATCAAACAACTTGTAGTAAGATAATATAACTTATAAATAATAATTAATTTGAGTGAATGTGTGAATGGCTGTGGCGAGTGTGTGATGATTAGTGAAAAGTGTTATATATTTAAAACTGCCGAAACTAAACATATTTAAGCGCCAGGTGTAGAAAGCACATTCTATTAAAAAAGACACGATTAAATTGCAACGCAGATCAATAAACACATGATAATATTATTCGAAAATTTACTAACAAACAGCCCCTTCCAGTGATGCATGTGAAAATGCAGGGGATTCCTCGATTTCTAGTAGCAACATGCATTGAACTAACAATTTTTCCTTGCCAAGTAGATCTGCATTCGGACGTGGCCGGTGTCGGTATTGATCAGCATGCAAGGATCAATGCAATTTACACAATATGAAACTACGTGCTATGCTTAAGCAAGTTGTTTCAGGAAAAACATTTCGCAAGCTTAATTGGTTCTGATCAATAACGGAGTAGCAACACACGGGCGGTCTTTTTTTAGTAGAGGAGTTTGATCGGGATGTACTAAAGAAATTGTTGGAATATGCAGGAAAATTGAAAAAAGAAAGTATACACGCACCTATTCTCGAGCTCGACATAATAGAATACCGAATTATATAGGCGACTAGACATTTTTTCATTTTTACCTTATATATATATATATATATATATATATATATATATATATATATATATATATATATATATATATATATATATATATATATATATATATATATATATATATATATATATATATATATATATATATATATATATACATATATAAACGTGCTTAATCCACCTAGCAGTGAGATGATATCTTTTTTATCAATCCGCATGTGTTTTTTGTGAATATTCTTCGGTGTTTCAGTTTTCTTGACATTATTTTAATGACCGTCGTTTTAAGCGACAATTTGAGATATTAATTACTCATTACTCTGTAATGTCGAAACTGCAAATCGGATCGAATTTAAATCTAAAAGCGGGACAATCGATTAAACATGTCGAAGTAAGTTCCACTTTAGAGTTTACGGTAATTTAAGGTACTTCCAGAGCCGGAATTCAGGAACCAGCATAACCCAAACCGATTCGTATGGCCATATGACGAATAAATTGCAATAGTTTTGTGTCCAACTGTGAGGCTTTTCTGGATTGCCATCTTTTATATCGGTTTGAATTTAAAAAATTCATCATTTTATAATTCCAGAAAATTAATTAAATTTATATTGGACTATAAGTTTATTTTAATTTTAATTTTTGTTTCTGTAATTCGATTTAGATTTTTTTGAGAAAACGATTGAGCTTTGAGAAACGATTCGATACTAGATGCGGAATTCTAAAATCGGTGTACCCAAAGTCAGATAAATTCACCTGAGAAGCTGTATGGTTTATAATTGTTTCAAATTGTTTGCCTTCCGAATCGAAAACTGAATACCACTAAAACTGAAATAGATTCATTTGGTTATCTACTATTCAAATCTGCTAACCCGATAAGCCTGATTAGTTTATGTGAAATAGACATTTTTATACTAATCACCCTGTATCCTCGAAACCTGAAGTTGGATCTGACTAAAAAGCAAGATGTTTTATAGTATCTTAAAACTTTTCATTTGATTCTTAGATGATTCTTAAATTTCATTTGAATCTGAGATCGGTTCAGCCATCTACGAGAAAAATGAGTTACACAATTTTAATTTCGTTTCACATATCATCCTATAGTTCCGGAACCAGAGGTCGGAACCAAACATAATTCAGGAACCTTGTTTGGGAGCATACGACTTTTCATATGAATCTAAGTTTGTAGAAAACGGTTGAGGCATCTTCGAGAAAAATTAAGTGAAATTATTTGTCACACACGCATTTGCTGATCTCTACGAACTGATTCGAATGGTATATGGGTGTTATGTTCTTCCAGCATTTATTGCTGTAATTAGTTTAAAACAATATGATTATGGAATTACTTTCAACTCGAAAATTCTTCCATCATCTGGTTTACATATGTTATATTCGAACGATTATGTTGCCAAAAACGAACCGTGTTAAAATTGATCTGAGGAAAAATTTCATGAAAAGGGATGCTGGACACAGTCTTTTTGGTACTTAGAAACAATTGTATGTAATAGTATAAAAAATCGTGTTTTACGTTGCTCCCAAGCATTTCTTTGCCATACAGCGCTCAAAACTTCTACTGCTGGATTAGGGGGGAAAGTCGCTTACACAAAAATTTCGATATCTCCGTTAAAAATGAACGGATTTTAACTATCTTTTGCTTGGTTGATAGGTATTACCGTGCGAAATCTAAGTCTGAGAACATATTCTGTTTTCAAGATCAATTGTGACAGATACTGTAAAAAACCTGTTTTAATCCACCTTGTGGTGTAATGATGCCTTTCTCATATCAATCATACTATCATATATAATACTGTGGTATTCTTCAAAATTATTTTTCTTCGATTCTTAAAAGAATAACCGAAATAGATTTGTTTGACCGTCTACTGATAAAAACTTTCAATTGGAAAAGATTTGAGGTCGATTTAAAAAACTTTTTACGGTTTTTCGCTCTTTTCAGTGACGGTATAAAATTTTTAACACACTTTACCCTATATTTCCAGATCCGGATGAAATTCAGGAATAACGCATGGGACCACAGAACCTTTCATTTGAACCTAAGTTTGTGAAAATCGGTCGCGCCATTCATGAGAAAAGTTAGAACACATATTTTCTTTTTTTTTGCACATTTTACCCCATAACTCCCTAACCGGAAGTCGGATCCAAATAATATTCAGGAATTTTTTATGGGACCACAAGACCTTTCATTTGAATCTAAGTTAGTGTAAATCGGTTCAACCATCTCCGAGAAAAGTTAGTGCAAAAAAACGTTACGTACACACATACGCAAATACACACACACATACACACAGAGACATTTTGCGTACTCGACGAACTGAGTCGAATGGTATATGACACTCGGCCCTCCGGGCCTCTGTTCAAAAGTCGGTTTTCACAGTGATTGCATAACCTTTCTATATGAGAAAGGCAAACACAGAAAATTTGACATAAAACTTCGTATAACTCAAAAAGTAAACATCCGATCTCAAAACCATTCAATAGAGTTCTGGGTGACGGGGAAACCTTTCACTTGCGACTAGTTTGATCAAAATCGGTTCAGCCATCTCTGAGATCTCGACCTCTTTGTTGACAACACACATACAGACCCACACACATTCACACACACACGGACATTTGCTCAGTTCGTCGAGCTGAATGGATTGGTATATTGCATCGGAAAATTTATCAACATAGAGGTCGAGATCTCAGAGATGGCTGGACCGATTTTGATCAAACTAGTCGCAAGTGAAAGGTTTCCCCGTCACCCAGAACTCTATTGAATGGTTTTGAGATCTGATGTTTGCTTTTTGAGTTATACAAAGTTTTATGTCAAAATTTTCAGGTTTTCAGTACGTTTGTATCCGACTTGTGATTGCGGAACCACAGAATGTGAATGTGAATGTGATATGTGAAACGAAATTAAAATAATGCAACTCATTTTTCTCGTAGATGGCCGAACCGATCTAAGATTCAAATGAAATCTAAGAACCATCTAAGATTCAAATGAAAAGTTTTAAGATCCTACAAAACATCTTACTTTTTAGTCAGATCCAACTTCCAGTTTAGGGGATATAGGCATAGAATAGTATAAAAATGTCTATTTCACATAAATTAAGCAGGTTTATCGGGTTTGCAGGTTTGGATAGTCGATAACCAAATAAACTTATTTCAGTTTTAGTGGTATTCAGTTTTCAATTCGGAAGGTTTTCAAAAATTTAATTCGCGCTACGATTTCTCAAAGATGTCTACACTGACTTTTAAACATTTTGGATCAAATGTAAACTATACAGCTTGGCGCAGGTGAATTTAACTGACTTCGGCTACACCCAGGCCCGTTCCCAGGATTTCGTTTCGGGAGGGGCCAGGTGTCTTCACCAGTTCCTGAAGCATCGGAAAAGCGGTCAAAAACGTTTTGAATGGAACTCGCACCGATTTCTCAAATATTGCTTGGTCTGTTTCACGAACTAATATTCAAATGAAAGGTGTTATTTTTTCGTATGACATATTTTTCATAGAGATCCAACTTATAAGTCCAAAATACAGGATGATGAGTGTTGAAAATTTCAAACTAGATGTATCGATACAGAAAAATCCTCTCCACTTTGTTCAAAACTGTTTCCAGTTTCCGGTTTTCGGTTCTGGAAGTAGCTGCCGAAAATTCCATTTCTCAACATTCACTGTAATGCAATTTCTGTCACACATGTCTAAGACCTACTAAATGAACATTTATAGAGCACAACAATCCACAAGACTTGTGATGATTGATTTTTAGAGGTGGTCCGAGATAGCTCCCTTACTCGGATTAGTGGAGAACGCAGAACATCTTCTAAATTTTTAAATCATATTAGTTGAAGACTATACAAACGTCAATGCCCGCTAATACTTGCATTTTTCAATGATTTGTCTTAGTTTTGTTAAGACGTAAAGCCGTCAAAAGCTTTGATCTAACGTGGAGAAAAAATTGGAAAAAAGACATGAGAATGCAACTATGTCACGAAAAACTCTAAAATGTTACCGCAAAGGCGAGACTCGTCGAACCCGTAGCTAGCTCCTGGCCAGGTAAATGATTTTGCTAATCAAACTACCCTACATATGAAAAACACGAAGACACAGCCTTAAAGACTTGTATTTCTGTTTTGAGGTGGTTCTCCAAAAAAGCAGTATGACAATCCCAGAAAACCGACATCACGATCTTTCCGACCCATCGAGCCTTCTTTGAGGCACTTGTGCCGCTTGGAAGAACTCGTGCTAACATCAGTCCAGTGTCTTGTAATCATTCTGCTCTGACGTATAATAATGGATCCAACCAAACATGTATTCGAAGTACGCTTGCGTAGCCCCCTCTGGGTACGTGCCGGGCTACACCGATTTCCGAATTCCGGTTCCAGTATCGGATCGTTTCTCAAAGCTCAATCAGCAAATTGAAGAATTTATGTTCCCATACAAAATTAATGAATTTTATCCAATAGTGACTTCCGATTATGGAATTACAGGGTGATGAGCTTTTTAAAATTCAAACCGATATTGAAGATTACCACCTCAAAAAAAGCTTCAAAGTTGGACTCAAAACTATTGCAATTCATTCGTCATATTATTTTACGGCTATACAAATCCGTTTATGTTATGCTGGTTCCTGAATACCGGCTCTAGAAGTACCGTAAATAACCGTAAAATCTAAAGTGCAACTTACTTCGACATCTCATGGAATGTTCAATTGATTGTCACACGTTTAAATTCAAATTCGATCCGATTTGCAGTTTCGACATTACATGGTAATGTCGGAATGACTGAAATCTCAAACTGCTTCCTAAAAACGACGGTCGTTAAAACAGTGTCATGAGAACTAAAACACCGAAGAATATTCATGCAAAAAACACATGCGAATTGATAAAAAAAGGTATCATCTCACTGCTAGGTGGGTTAAGCACGTTTTTCAGTAATACACTTCAAAGCAAAGTCCTGGCATTACATTCCTTTTGTGGAATTTGGCCTTTCTGTTTCAACAGACTTCGCAGCCGATTCTTAGTGTACAGAATCTACACTTGCTCTTTTCCAAAATTCGTTTAATCAATATTCTGATATATCGGTGCCGAACTAGCTAAACAACAAATATATCGAAATCAGCAAATCAGTTTTCCGAGATATCGAACAGTGTGCTAGCATTTACTGAAATTCAGCGAAACACTTGTCATCTAATGTCACAATTGTCACTTTATTGCCGAGATTCAGCAATAAAATTTAAGTGTGTACAAAAAGAAGCTATCATTTGCATTTTTCAAATGTTAATCGATATTTATCTTTCAATGAAATTTTACCACTGCTCACAATTTGTTCCTTTTTCATTTACAAGTAAGCTTTGTTATGTACTTCATAAAAGATTCCTCCAGATGTCAACTCTTCTAATAAATGAATTTTACAATCATGATGTACGCAGATGTTCATAACATTTACTATGACGAGTTTATCTTTTATCAACCAACTGAAATGTTTGGTTTCTTATCCTATTTTATTGCCGTAATTTGCTACTACCTTAGAAATGGTTTCCATTTGAAATATATCATGCGACTGTCTTCAGGAAGCATTACCTCAATCATGAGATCAATTGCGAAAACACTGTAGAATGAGTATCTTAGAAATGTAATCTATTCCGGCATTCCCCTGTATGCGGTCCCAAGCCATAGCAGAATGTTTATTCTGGGTAGCTATTAATCGTTCCCAGATTGTACGGAATATTCATGCACATACACGCTCGTAACCTCCGAAAGAACTGGTATGATAATCATTATTTCCCGTGGAACTACTTGGTATAGGTTCGCTGGATGGAATCGCTTCTCTATTCCTATCCGCCTGCTGAAACTGTTCGTGTACGTGCGCATCTCGGAGCAAACATCTTCCAGTTATCCATAATCGCAGGCGCGTAGAAAAAAAATGAAGCCATTATGTATGGTTCAATGCATACTACTCAGATGTATGCGGCACTATTCACATGTTTGAACTTCCTCGCTTGTTTATTCATTACATACAGCGCTGCAGCATAGCTATTAATTGTTCTCGCTTCAATATCTTCCATCGCTGGCCGCTCCACATCGGGCAACACCAGGCAGAGTCAATTCTTAATACCAGCTGATGAAAACAAACTCCATACAATTGCTACGCGTTATGTTAACTCGAAAATAGAAGGTTTCGGCCCAGACAACACTCACAGGAAAGGAATCCAATACAACAATTATGTGTGTACACGATCGGTGCTGGTATCTAAAGGGATTAAGGTAACTGTAAAGTATATCGGATCGGCTTTCCGTTAGTTTGATAATTTCGATTGTGCCAATCAAAACCTAGAACTGTTCGAGTAAATCTTTTCTTTTTCCGGTTGCTCTAATCCAATCAATTCCAATTTTATACATTCGATCGCACAAACAATAGCAAGATAAAATATACTAAAGCAATACGATAGCCAATCAACCAACAACAGAAAAACTCGTCAATGGTCACATCAGCTCTGTGTCTCATTTTTTTTTCTCTCAATGTAATAAGAAATGTTTTGTACTTGGACTTACGTAACATCCTTACCGACCAATCTCGTGCTAATTAGTTTAATTAACAACACCGCCGTAACGACATTTTGCTTAGTTGCGAGTATCTTTACAGTGACAATCTCCAAGTTGCTACACTCTCACTATGAACACAAGGCTACTTTGTATCTAAGCATGTGCGCGAATGGTGGTCCTATTGAGAATTAAACGTCTGCTTGTCAGACATTACATTTACACATTTCAGAGTAGACAAAGTGTTAGATATGATGACAGTACACATTTGGGATCAGTTGGCCTCCGGGTAGTGCCAGATGTCCCGCGAGTGTATTTTATCAAAACCGGCTTGAAGACATTAGGCACTATGGTCGATAGACATAATAACCATTATGAATGAAAATCTAGCATAAATGTCACTCTTATCGAATCATTAATAAATGCACTCTTCACTTGACTCGAAATGGGCTTGCAATGGTCAAGCACAGAAAGAAAAGATGAAACTTACACGACATGTAAACCAATAGTACTATGAAATAGACATCAGTTGAAACGAAAATCTTATTTAAAACCATGGTTGATGTAAAATTACACTTAATTGCATTTAGTTTTTCATTAAACTAGACTGTATATATTTACAAACCGTTTAGTTTTGTAATGTAACTTTCCATTCAATTGCCTGCTCCAAATATGTGCATGGAAATAAATGTAAATTCACAAAATATTTTTATCTGTAAGTGTAGATAGAAGTAAAGATTCGATAGTTCACCGTGAAAAGTTTCATAGTCATAGTTATAAGAAAATTTCCTATTCAAAATCCAATACGGAACGATTGTTAGAGTTAATGTTTTACTTACAATCTTAGGAATTCAGCCATTCTTGAAAAAAGCAACTTAGAAAAAATCGTGTAAACTCATGTATCTATACATACCTAAAGAGACGTCGATATTCACTTAAATTCACAATTTAAAGCATGAAAAAATGAATCACTTAATTTAACTGAAGTTGACATGAAAACAGACACACAATTTATTTTTACACGTTAGTAGATGTAATATTGTGCCAGCATCCAATAATTACGACATGTTTGGATTTACGTCCGTATGCTTAATTTTTTCTAAGCGTGCATCACTAGATAGATCTTTGTTGAAAATCATCATTTCATTTAGAAAAACACTTCGAAAAATCCCTGTGATTTTACATCTCATTAGATGCACATAAATGGAGCGTCGCAATTAAGTCATTGCAAATAAAACTTTCCGTCTTTTGACAAATTAGGTCTTTATGAATTACATCGTATGAACGAATAAGAAACCTATAAATTTGAAATTTTTGATGTGTTAAGATCGTAAATTACCCTTGAAATGATGATTTAGAATCATCGACCAAGTCTACGGAAACAATAATTCAACTTAATCTTGCGAAATCTTATCGCAGCTACCAATTGCTTGCCAAACCATAGCTTTCTTACCAAATTATTCGACTTGTATCGATGTATCGGAATTATTTAATTCTTACCATTTGTTTTGCATAGATTAGTTTTAGAAATGTAAATTAAATTATTAAGAATTACACTTCAAAAAAATTTAATTTTACAGGTGAATTAATCCCTCATATGATGTAATTCTTGAAGACATAATTTGTCAAATGACGGAAGATATTATTTGTAATGACTTAATGTTAGATGAACTTGAATTTTACTGGTTTCGACTGTAACTTGCGTTCTGCTAGCAGGTGCGACTGTATGAATTTGAACGCACCTTTTACCAGCCAAGCAGATGCATGCTTCTGTGGCTCAGTCGATTAACAGACGTACTTGCGATCCAATGATTCTCGGTTCATGTCACGACGGTTGCTATCAGTATTATTTTTTTAGGTCAATGAATTTTATGTCATGGAGTCTTAGACACAATATTAATTGTTCTTCGACGTAAAATTGCGTGAACTGCGACGCTCCGTTTATGTGCATCTAATAAGATGTAAAATCACAAGGTTTTTTTTTAGTGTGTAAGCTTGGTCTTCAGTCACAAGTGATGAATTTGAGCCCTACACACTTAGAAAATGTTACATCTTTATAGATGCACATAAAAGGAGCGTCGCGATTCACTTACATTCACAATACAAAGCATGTAAAGATAAGTCATATATTACCTTCACAGTAGATTTAGCTGAAACTTACATCGATACAGACGCAACAGTTATGATCACATGTTAGTAGATGTAACATTGTGTCATCGCCAAAGAAATTACGGCATACTTGATTTTACGTCAAGCGTAAATTTCATTTTTTCTAAGAGTGTATTATATACATGATTTGGTTATCACCATACTAAGAAATCTTTTGATTCCGAAATTCTGTGATATTTTTGTAGGGAAAATTGTAAACCTACTTGTAATGTGTAATGTAATGATGATTGCATCGAATTTTGTCGGAATTTGCTTTTAATACGAGGTTTGTTCAAAAAGTGTTACAAATTTTTAATTTTCGCGGGCTTTTTAGGATAGACGAAAATCGAAGACAACCTCAAACACTAACTGGACATTCGAAATGGCCGGAATTGTCAATATATGTGAGGATCGCGAGTACCAACATAATGCCACCATGAAAACACTTCCGGTTAAATTTGAGTATTTTGGGATAAAGAAAGGATTTACATCCGTACTTTTGCGACTCCACGTTGTCACGCAGCGAGGTTTTCACTTGTAGTCCAGTGAAAATAAAGTCCATTGGACTATAAACGAAAATTAACTGGCTATATAGCCCAAGTTACTGTGCCATTAATCGGTGTCATCTCAAGAAGAAGAAGAACCAAAACATCAAACAAATCAAATTTGAACAAACCTCGTATTTTGTAACACTACATCTAATAGTTCTTTATTTGCGAGTCTGTGTAACTCATTTGTTCTCATAGAATTCTGGAAATACGTATAATTCTGGAAATATGCATTAAATATGAATTCGCAGACTGATGAACGTACGTCTGTTCATTGAGTAAAATCAATTTTTGGTTTTCCAGCTTCTGGATACCGTGCTTGTAAAGCGTTTAGTCTTTTGCCTCAAAATAGGGTTTACAATCAGTCATTACTTCTCCGTTTGAGCTGAACTTCTTACTGACGAGTTTATTTTTAGATCATCATCGAATAAGCAGTAGTCACTGGGGACCAGATCTGGACTATATGGTGATTGAGGGAGCAACTCGAAATGTAATTCGTTCAATTTAATGATCGTTACCATCGGCTGGTGTATCGGTTCATTGTTTAACAGATCGGCTGAAAAGTTCGTATCGTTTCTATGAGAGGGCGTCACTAGAATTAAATCCATACCATTTTCAGTTAGTACCAACCTTCAGAAGATACGTGTATAAATTTGACAGCTGTCTGATTATTAGTTTGTGAGATATTGCATTTTGAGTGAAGCTACTTTTGTTATTGTGAAAAAAATGAAAAAAAAGGAATTTCGTGTGTTGATGAGACACTACTTTTTGATGAAAAAAAGTGCCGCCGATACCAAAAAATGGCTTGATGAGTGTTATCCAGACTCTGCACCGGGCGAAGCAACAATTCGTAAGTGGTTTGCAAAAATTCGTACTTGTCATATGAGCACCGAAGACGATGAACGCAGTGGACGTCCAAAAGAGGCTGTTACCGATGAAAACGTGAAAAAATCCACAAAATGATTTTCAATGACCGTAAAGTGAAGTTGATCGAGATAGCTGACACCCTAAAGATATCAAAGGAACGTGTTGGACATATTATTCACGAATATTTGGATATGAGAAAGCTTTGTGCAAAATAGGTGCCGAGTGAGCTCACAAACGATCAAAAACAACAACGAAAAACCATGCTGAAATTGAACGAATTGGGCTTCGAATTGCTCCCTTATCCACCGTATTCTCCAGATTTGGCCCCCAGTAACTTTTTCCTGTTCTCAGATCTCAAGAGAATGCTCGCTGGTAAAAAATTTAGAAGCAATGAAGAGGTAATCGCTGAAACTGAGGCCTATTTTGAGGCAAAGGACAAATCGTACTATAAAAATGGTATCGAAAAGTTGAAAGATCGCTATAATCGCTGTATCGCCTTTGATGGCAATTATGTTGAATAATAAAAACGAATTTTGGCAAAAAAATTTGTGTTTCTATTAAACGATACGAACTTTTCAGCCGAACTGTTAGGTTACATAGTGGTTTTTCTTCCATATATGAGGTCGTTTTTCCTCAATTTTTGCATTCAAAACCAAATCGAAATTGATTGGTTTTCCTTTCTCAAGATAAAGCTAGCTTCATTTAGAATTGAAACAAACTTTTGCTCATATTTTGAGCAAAAGGTGGACGGACTTGGAAGTTCTTGGCGCCCACGTGTCGGGAATTTTGTCAGCTTCACGTATGATTTTTGACATTCCGAAAATCGACTGTACTTTGTAAACAATCAAGATGGAAGCCGAAAGAAGGGAAAAATTGTGCATAGTTATTTGGAAAATCCATTGTGGTCTGCATCTAGGCTAGCTAAACAGCTGAAATTGCCCAGAAATACCGTATGGCGCGTTATCAAACGGTATAAGGAAACATTGACGATGATTCGGAAGCCACAAGCCAATCGTCCGGAAACTGCGTGGTAATATTTTGAAGACGATTAAGAGGAATCCTAATCTATCGGACCGTGATTTGGCCAGAAAATTCAGTGCTGCCAATAGTACCGTGAGGAGAACTCGATTTACTCCGGGAAGGAAACAAGTCGTATCGAGCTAGCAAACAGCCAAATCGAACCATAAAACAGAATAGTGTGGTCAAAATTCGTGCTCGGAAACTATATGATCAGGTGCTGACCAAGTTCGACGGATGTCTGCTGATGGACGATGAAACCAATGTCAAGGCTGACTTCGGGCAAATCCCAGGTCAACAATTTTACTTGCAGCTAAATTTAAATTTGCTTTTGCCGACAAATTTGCAAGAAAATTTATGATTTGGCAGGGCATTTGAAGCTGTGGCAAAAAAAAACGAAAGTTTTCGTTACAAATAAGGCAATGACATCGGAACTATACCAAAAAGAGTGTCTCCAAAAAAGAATTTTGCCCTTCATTCGATTCCACGACAATCCCGTAATGTTTTGGCCAGATTTGGCAAGCTGTCATTACAGTAAAGTCGTTCAAGAATGGTATGCAGCAGTTCGTGCTCGCATCGCAAACGACACAGTCGAAAATTTCTTACGGTCGCGACGACAGAAACAAAGACAATACAGTGCAGTGAACAATAGAGTGTACGAAATGGGCAAATACGATTTAACAAAGCCTGAAACTTGGCCTACAAGGCCAAATTCAATTTGTATTGATTTCAAGCGCTGCAAGGTTAGACCTGCAGCAACCGAAATTGAAATCTTGCTTAAGGAACGAATGCATCTAAACGTTAATGATGTAAGTGAGATTCAATTCAACAAGGCGTCGAACTGTGTGTACATTATGTTTAAACGTGAAAAAGATGCAATTGCATTTGCTTCGGGTAATAACGGGGTGCACAGTATTGATCATGACAATGTTAAATATAAAATCCCTGTGTTCATGGTGGACAATGCCATAGAAGTACGCGTGCATGACCTTCCCCCGCAGACCAGCGAGGGGTATGTTCGGGAATGTATGTCGCAGTACGGTGAAGTTCTTTCCATCGAAAAGGAAGTATGGCGGAATTTTTTTCCGGGTATCCGGAATGGCGTGCGAGTGGTACGTATGCAACTTCGTAAAGCAATTCCATCTTACATCATTTGTGGTCAAGACGGGATACATCCGTGTAAAACGTTGATTACGTATGAAAATCAATTGGTTACATGTCAGTTTTGTGAACAACCTGCACACTACGGCAAACCATGCACTGAAACTACGAAAACAAACAAAACAAACAAAAACAAGGACAACCACCCGACAACGGAAACTAGTGAATGCAGTGCTCCTGTTTCAAATGCACCTTCACCATCTAACCAACTATCAACGGCAATCAATGTACAAAGCGCATCTACAGCAACTGCAAATGAACCCAAGACTGCGATCAACAATGAAAACAAGGAAACGGAAACCACTCACAATTCCAACGATGTAGCAATGGATGATATGAGCAACGGACAAAATGACGGACAATCTTCGCTAGAAGGAAATGGAAGCTCCTCTCCCCCTAGAAGAAGGGTGACAACGAGATCCAACAATAAAAAAATAATTTTATGTAACAAAAACATGGGTAAATCGGCCACGTAAAGCTATACGCAAATTGGCCTGAATAAAAATTGTTATAAATAAAAAAAAAAAAAGAATGGTATGCAGGGAAAGGGGTCCAGTTTGTTCCGAAAAACCTTAACCCACCCAACTGCCCCCAGTTCCGCCCTATTGAGAAATACTGGGCAATCATGTAGAGGAGACTCAAGGCAAAGGGAAAGGTTGTCGAAGACATCAATCAGATGACGACCTGGTGGAATAAGATAGCTAAAACGATGGACGAAGAAGGTGTGCGCCGCCTAATGAGCCGTGTTACAGGAAAAATTCCTTCGAAACCGTGACGAATAATTTTATCCGCATTTTTTCTTAAAATTATGAAGAAAACGTTACATTTGTATAAAAAAGATCTGGAATTCAATAATATATAACTGAAATACAGGCAATTGTCTTTGATCCAATTCTATATGAAGCAAGCTTTAGTCGATGAAGATTATACCATATGCATCCTAAAATACTGTAGCCATCACCTTCCCAGGTGACTGTTGTGCTTTAGGACGCTTTGGACGTGGACGACCTTTCACCGACTGCATTCCACTCAGATGATGATTGTTTCGATTTCAGAGTGCAATGATGGAGCCATGTTTCATCCATTGTCACATATCGACGTCAAAAAACCTGATTTGTTACTTGTAAACATGGTCAAAACTGCTCTAAATCATCAATTGTTGTTTTTGATCGACCCACTTTGAAAACGGCATTTTCCTGGGTAAATATTTTTTTCACAATTGTTAACACACTGTCTTCTGTTGTCTTCACGGCCTAACCACCTGAATTGGATCATCGGTGTCTGTACGACAACATTCAAATTCAACAGACCAACAATAAATGGTTCTTCTCGATGAGACAGAACACGGATAACATTTTTGAAGCCATTGCTGAGCTTGAGCAGTATTTTTTTCCATCAAGAAGCAATGATTAACACACGAAATTGTTTTGAGTTCCTTGTTTTGAAAATGAGAAAAGTAACTTCATTTAAAGACTGTGATTTTTTTCTGACTAATATAAATGTCATGAAATTTCACGCATTATCATTTAAAAGTTGATCTGTCGCACGAAATATTAAATAAATATACGCAGAGAAATGAAGTATGTTTAAAATAACAAAACGGTTAGTAGATTTTCAAATTTGATTTATGTTGATCTCAAGCTAGCGTGTGATTGTTTTGAGCCAATTTCCCGCTTCAACATCAACAATGATGTCTGTTTGATTTGAATCAAAGCTTTGGTCTAGCCAAACGAAAAATATGTTTGTTCCGGCTGATTTATTGTGGAAATAAACTAACTATTTATTACATGTCAACCAACGCTGAGTTGATGTTATCGGCAATGTCTATGTTGATTCTATCCTGCTATATCTTTATATCAAACAGAAAAATGGTTCAATTTATCTCTGATCTTATTTGTGTAATGATACCACTGTTTGAATGAACCGTATTAGGTTTTATTTAAACAGAGCAATTTTTTCCTCGCGAATAAATCAGAGCTTTTTTTTCTCCGGCCGATAAAGTATGTACGTGTTTTATAAGTAAAATTTCATCTGTTGCTTTCGTTTCCTAGAAGTTGTATGCGTATGTATGGATAACAAAAAATATTTTTGAATATTGCATAACATTACATAATACATTTTCGTTACAAAAAAATCTTTGATTCAGGATCTCTGTCTTGACTGGACTGATGGAGCACCAAATCGATGGTTGCTATAAAAATTAGAATACCAGGGCTTGATTGTGGTATGTGAAAAATTCGATCGCCTCGCGACAGCAATGCACAAGTCAAATATGTGTTATTTTTTTTATTTAAATATTGACTGAAACAAACTAATCCACAAAGAAAAATGATTTATTTTGTCACTATTACAAAAAATAAATAAATGCGTGAACTCTAAGTTCGGTCATTTTCACAAATATTTAGCTTAAGTAAATTTCAGAACCAACATTCATATTAGTTGTTTCAACCCAGTGGATTATTGATTTGATGGACGTGTATTTTAATTCGCGAAACTACCATCGTCTTTAATTTTCTGTGTAATAATTATTGAATACTGTCGAATATCTCTCGAATAGTGCTACTCCAGTATCTGAAACAAAATTGTGAAATCGTACGCAGTACGTTCAAAATCTACACTCCATTCTTGGTATTTAAATTTTAAATCCTACACTTGATCCAATTCCGACAGCGGATATGTCTTTTAACAAAGAACGCAATTATTAAAATGTAGTCTAACAGCTTCGACGCAATTTGCTCCACTCGCCAGTCTAGTTAGGTGTAGTTTGTAGTCTCAAAACAAACGATCGGATCGACGCTCGACTCATAGCCCAGCGTTTCCCCACCTTTTCGCTTCTTACGTATATATTGCTTGATACGTTAGTTCAATACAGTTTCGAAAGAACACTAGCACATAGCTAGGCAGTACGGGTTAGTAAAAATTAGGTCAAACCATGGCCGCTTGCTTGCTTGCTTAGTTTGTTTGATGTTATGCTGTATGTTTTTATTCGTCCACTTTATGGCTATGCTTCGTGTTTCTAAACTTTGTGCCTGTTTTGTGTTCATTCGCGCCACTATACATTCATTTCGGCTTATTTATTTAGTATACCCAAAGTTACTGTTGGATGTGGGGAGATTGATCCATAGAATAGCATTGACAAGGCAGTAGTAGCTCAGTTTTGAAGGTATGATAGACTATGAAGCAACACGACACGGTACAGAATATCAACGCACAACAGTGTCAGTATATAAAGAGATTTTTTTTTTGTCGACGGAAGCCTCAACTATTCAGGTTTTTGTGCACTTATATCACAAGGCCGGCTATCGCTAGCTTCTGTAGTGAACGGAGTAAATTAGAGTTTATGATGGAACACCAGCATCGAACACACGAACACAGATTAACTGTCAATGTCATATATATAATACGCACGAATCGACGAATCACAAATTCTGTAGTATTTACCTGAAATTCGGACGATGATGAAACAAGTGAATTGCTGAATGACGATATCTACTAGAATGATGAGCTCGAATATGTTCAATCACATCAATCATTCTAATCATTTCAGTTACAGTTATTGTGAGAATTTTTTTGCACATCCCGGGTTGGCGGTTCAATGCATAGGGCACTGGTCTAACAAACCAGTTATCGTATGTTCGAGCCTCGACCTGGAAGGAATCGTAGTGTCAGTAGGATCGTAGCACCAGCCAGCCAATGGTTCTGTACACTCTGAATCGGCTGCGAAGTCTGTTGAAACAGAAGGTCAAATTCCACTACAGAAATGTAATACCAAGGCTTTTTTTTGCACCTTTCTAGTTATTTTAAAACAAATTCCGATAAAACCTTCGGCTCATGATTTACTGATCTGCAATATCTGATGATGTATTATAGTGACTCTTCACTATATAATAAAACAGTATCCTCTCCCACTATCTCTAGAAAGGAAGATTTTCACATTCTTAAATATGGAAAAAAAATTCTGCTATGTTTTTCGAAACATTTTCATCGCGAAACTTTTATAATTTATAGAAATGTCTCTATTTGTTGTTTAAACAGGGCGTTGTAATCAAACTATTCGTCACTATCTCAACTCCGATTGGTTTTTTAATTCCGAAATCAGAAATTTGGGAAACAGAAGGTAGTCAAGGCATCATTTGTCATATAAAAAATTTCGCTCAATAATCAATTTTTCAATTCAATCAAATTTTCATTCACAGAAACTCCTGCAATCTCAAAAAAACTAAAGAGTTTATAATTTTTGTGAATTCGATTGAGTTAAAATCGGCTCATCTAAATTATTTTTGATTTTGTGAACTGTCATTTGTAAATTTGAACTAACAAAAATTGTGGTCAAATAATTATTACTCTAAATATGATAAATTTACTACATCGCACCTTAGCCAAATGGGAATTTCACACAAATATGTTACCTTATATCGATTTTCATTGTTACTCAATTTCATTCTAAATTGTGTAACAGAACCTTTTTTAATCCACCTAGTAGTGTAGAGTTGCCTTTTTCATATTATCTATTTCCTCCTTTATATTACAGCAGAAATTCTCCGGAATACTACGATTGAGAAAAATATAGAAAAGAGTTTTGAAGATGTCTGTTGTATAATACTACTACATTGATATACTATATTTGAATTGAAGTTAGTTACAAGGGTGTAGCCGGGTTTGCATATCAAAAACTGCCCCCAAACAGAAATAAAATTGAAATAAGCTGTTTGAAGGGTTTGTATTGGAAATGATTTTCCTAAAATTTAGCCAATTTTAGCTCTTTAACTGCAATTTTTAATGGAGTTAGGATGGTTCTTCTGATTTTCATTTTATTTAAATTGTTCAAAAACCACTTTAGCAAATAAATCAGGAATATTTTAGGAGTTATGGGAAATCTTTCTTGATTTTTTCCGAATTTTTCAAAATGTATTTCATTTGAAAAAAATATTCAAAATTGTCGATTTTTTTCTATTTGCACTTACAATTTTGGCACCACTCTAGATTTTACATCACAAATAAATTATTTATAAGTACATTACTCTGTATACTTTCAGATTTATAAAAAATGTGGACGGGTGTAACAACTTTAAAAAAATAAATTATTTGAAAAGCCATGCGTCTCCATAATCCATTATCATTTGATGGAGACGCATGGTATTTAGTTCTAAAATCATATATCACATGCCCTTAGAACTAAATACCATGCGTTTCCGTCTACAATTTGATGAACGGGCTTAGGAAAGAAATTCATTCCTAAAATTATTTTTACACGCCCGCACGTCTGTCTCGATTTAGCTAGTAATGATGTAGGGAAACAGTTCGTTTGAACGCATTAGCGAACATGTTTCCAGCGGACGATTGTATTTCATAAAGAAGAACCAGTGAGAGAAACATGAATCAGAACTAATGAATTGACAACTTTATGAACTGATAAGTCATTTTACATTTATTGTAATCAAATCAAATAAACCAACAACTACACTGTAGTCAATTTTAATCTCACATTTCTGCTATATTTAATACAAGTTCTAAAGAACATTAAAATTATAGTTCTCTTGTAGAAAAAAGTATTCTCAGACACCAAGCGCAAAATCAAGTCAAATTCGAGTCCAAGTGATATCTAAAAAAGTTCTAGGGTAAACTGTTCGTCGACGTCCTGTATGAATAGCCAAGAAATCGCGGTTGCCGAATAAACCACGGTTTTCAACAGCTGCTTGGAGACCTACCTATCATACGTACAGCTGAAATTGGACAGCTACGATCGGCTGGAAATGTGATTCGGCAGACTCAAGAAAAAGTGAAGCATTGCGAGCAAGGTGGATCGATCAAATGAAGGGTGACGCACGCAGTATCCGAGTCTTGAATGGCTGGCAAAGAGTGGTTATAGTCTGAGCTGGATGGAGACGACTTCTAAATAAAAAGAATCGGAAATTTTGAATTGTTTTTTTACATGAAATACATTGGTAATCGGACTAGGATAAAATTCAGTGAATCATTAATGGGACTATCAAAGGTTTATTTGGTTACAAACTCTCATGGTCTGCACACTAGAGAAATTCATTAGCCAATATAAAGAGGTAGCTTATGAAAAAAGAATTCTTGAAAAATACATTTTTACACTAAGCATTCTACCTCCGGAGCCAGGGGTTTGGTCCGAATAAAAATTGGGATATTCTTATACTGCCCATACTCGCATATCAGTCCCATATCGATTTTAGCCAATTTTGGGTTAGCTTGAGGAATGAAATATATCCTCAATATACTCTCAGAAATTGCAACAAGAGTTGAGGGTTTGTTCAGTAAAATGTGAAAAAAATATCAACTCATGTCTGTCCCATATGCAAAGTACCCGCATGTCAGTCCCATTCAGTGTAAATTTCAATAATATCATTTGTTGCAATATTGGAATAGCGAAGGTGTATTACCGATATTTCATGTAATAATACCATGATTTAGCATTAGGTAGCACAATAAATCAAAAAATTCGGAAATGAAATTTTGATCGTCTTTTTCTCGACATGCCGATTTTCCATATGGGACTGATATGCAAGTATGGGCAGTATAGCATCGTAGGAACTTTCAGTAGAATCTAAGATGGTGAAAATCGGATCAGCCATCTCCGCGAATAATGAGTAATAATTATTATCTCTCACACACACATACACACAGATTAAAAGTCTGGGCCAAGACTGAACTCATGAATTGGATTCCAGAACTTATATTTGAAATCTGGGACAAACTCAGAATTCAGCTACAAAATTCAGACTACGACTTAAAATCAAGAAATCAGATCATAAATTTAGTTTTAGAAGGATGGGACTGAACTTCTTTTCAGTATCCAGGTTCAGAATTCAGTTCTAAAATTGAATTCGGAACCTTCATAAAGGGGACGGGTATAGCGTGATTGGTAAGTCGATGCCTTTCACGCGGCCCGCCTGGGTTCCATTCCTAACCCCGCACATAGGATCAGAAAGTTTTTCTGGCCCAAAGCGGCGAATGACCTTAAGGTTGAAACCTCTATAATTGAAACAAAAAAAAACCTTCATATAGTAACTGAATTCAGTTCCAGAATCCATGTTCCGAATTTAGTTTCAGCATGCAGATTCTGAATTCTGGAAATGAATTCTGAAACAGAATTTGGGAAATAAATTCTGCCTCAGCAGTATGTTTTAAACATTTAGTTCCAGAATCCGGATCTGAATTTCATATCCTGAATTTTTTTCATGAATTCTGAACTTGAAATTCTGAATCAGAGTTCTTGATTCGAATCTCGAACATAAATTAAGGAACTAAATTCAGCTCCAAAATCTAGCGAAGAAACCAGTTCCAGAAACCCTTATTAAAATTCAGTTCCAGAATAATAGTTTCTAATTCTGAACCTTCTGGAACTAAATTATGAAACTGAAGTTTACACGGAGAAAAATCCATTAGTACCATGTATAAAAATTCAGAAATCATGAAACAAGTCTTTTCATGAAATCATGTTTGTTTTTCATAATTTCATAAGCAAAAAAAAATATAACTCATCTCACACGAAATTTTAATAATATGATTCATTTCGCTCATAAAATCATGATTATTAAGCATGATTTTATGTTTCTTGATTTTTTAATCATGGTTTTCATCCGTTTGAAATTAAATTATAACCCTGATTAAGTTCTGAATTCAGTAATAGCCGTTCAACCGAGAAGGTTGTGTATAGAAGCGTACAGTTTAACAACGCTGGTTAGTTTACACGCGTTAAATACGACAACGGTTGAACTACAGGTAGAGACCTGTTGGCAGCAGCCGTTAAAACGTATAATCGTGCTGCATAAGAGAGCCCTAGTGCTGGGCCAAGCTGGTGAAGGAAACAACAAAGGGCGTTTCCCAAGCTCTACCCAGGCCACAATACACAGCCACAAGTGCTGAGCAAGAGAGTGCAAAGGCACATCGAAGAAGGAGAGTGCAAAGGCACATAGAAGCAGAAGAGTGCAAAGGCACACCGGTGCGAAGGCACTTCGGTGCAGAAGCATATCGGTGCGGAGCACAAGGAAGAAGGAGACAAGACAACTCGGTCTTTCCACTGCCATACAACACGCAGGTATACACCGGTGACCTGCGCTGGTTACAGCTGGCGAAGACAAAAGTAAATCGGAAATCGAGTGGTGCTTGATGTCAGGTAGCAGTAGCATCACATCCAACAATCAGCATCCAACAAGAACATCTAGAGCAACGAGAATCTACACGGCAGTGCAACGGAGATAAACAACAATTTCAAGGTAGAAGTTTTTTCTTTTCCTTTTGATTGAGTACTGTGTAGTGTTGGTTTCATTTTTTATTTAAAGTTTGATTAAAAATTTTAATGTGATGGATGAATCCATGGACGTAAATCCTAGCATGAATCCTATACCCCCACGAACGAAAAAATATCAGGAGAGCTCTTCTGGGCCTTGGATAGTCTTTTTTAGACGTATATCAAAGCCATTAAACATTTACCAAATTTCTAAAGGTTTGACATCACGATACTCTTCAATCAAAGAGATCATAAAAGTAAATAACGATAAAATTCGTGTTGTGGTAAATAGTTTGAAACACGCGAATGATATTGTCTCTTCGGAACATTTCATTAAAGAGTATAAAGTTTACATACCCTCCAAAGATGTCGAAATTGACGGTGTTGTTACCGAAGCGAGTCTTTCGGTAGATGATTTACTCAAGCATGGTGTTGGTCGTTTCAAGAACTCTATGCTTGAGGGTGTGAAAATACTGGAGTGCAAACAACTGTACTCAGTAGTTCATGAAGAGGGAAAGAAAGTTTATCGCCCATCAGACTCGTTTCGAGTGACATTTGCCGGGTCTGCGTTGCCGTCCCATGTCTATGTCGATAAAATTCGCCTCCCTGTTCGGCTTTTTGTTCCAAATGTAATGAATTGTACGAACTGCAAAAAATTCGGCCACACAGCTACTTACTGTAGTAATAAACCAAAATGTATTAAGTGTGAAGGGCCTCATAAAGATAATGATTGCAACAAGGAAATTGAAAAATGTATTTATTGTGGAGAAAGTCCTCATGAGGATATTTCAGTATGCACTGCATTTAAAGTACACAAAGACAAAATTAAGCTTTCTTTAAAAGCACGGTCTAAGCGCACATATGCAGAAATGCTTAAAACGGTCATTGATGTCCCCCCTTTGGAAACCGAAAACGGGTTTTCAAATCTAGAGGAACCAGAGGACTCTGACTCTGACGAAAATAGTGAAGGTAATTCGTTTATCACTACCCAAGGGTCAGTTAAGAGAAAGAAGTCTTCTTCCAAATTACCAAAAAAGACACCTAAAATTTCATCTTCAAAAAAAGATCCCCGTGTTAAACAAAAAAAGTCAAAACCAAAGACTGTGCCTCCTGGTTTGTCAAATTCACAAACCAATCCAGGATCTAGCACAGAAAAAGATAATAATCCTGTGGGCTCTATTTCACAGCCACCAACAGGATTACTGAAGTTTTCGGAAATTGTTGAATGGATTTTCTCAGCATTCAATATATCTGAACCCTTAAAGACCCTCATAATGGCATTCCTTCCAATAGCTAGAAATTTTTTGAAGCAGTTATCAGCTCAATGGCCAATTGTCTCAGGTTTTGTATCTTTTGATGGATAATTTATCACCCGCCGCAAATGATACAATCACTGTCCTGCAGTGGAATTGTCGAAGTATCATGCCAAAACTTGATTCATTTAAAATTTTATTGCATAGCCAAAAATGTGATGTATTTGCTTTATGCGAAACATGGCTTACTTCAAACATAGCTTTAAATTTTAATGATTTTAACATTATACGTCTCGATAGAGACTCTCCGTATGGTGGAGTGCTTTTGGGAATTAAGAAATGCTATTCCTTTTATAGATTAAACATCCCTTCAACTTCTAGTATAGAAGTTGTTGCTTGCCAAATAAACATTAAAGGCAAAGATATTTGCATAGCTTCGGTTTATATTCCTCCAAAAGCACAAGTTGGACAGCGACAGCTTAATGAAATGGTTGAAGCCCTTCCTGCTCCACGATTGATTCTGGGGGATTTAAATTCGCACGGAATGATGTGGGGTTCCGTTTACAATGATAGCAGATCATCTTTAATACAAAACATTTGTGACAATTTTAGCATGACGGTATTAAATATGGGTAGCATGACACGGATCCCAAGACCTCCTGCACGCCCAAGTGCATTAGATCTATCTCTTTGCTCAACATCAATTCGACTAGATTGCACCTGGAAAATATTGCCTGATTTACACGGTAGCGATCATTTACCAATCATCATCTCAATTAGCAATAGCAATTGCACTGCTACTTCAGCTAGTATTCCATATGATTTGACAAAAAATATCGACTGGATTAAATACCAAAGTAGTATCTCTAGTATTTTGAATTCAATGGAAGAGCTCCCTCCACTTGAAGAATATGACTTCCTCATTTGTTCGATTCTGGAGGCAGCAGAACAATCCCAAACTAAACGCTTTCCTGGGCCAACGACTAACAGAAGGCCTCCCAACCCCTGGTGGGACAAAGAGTGCTCAGAGGCTAAACTCGCAAAACAAAATGCTTGCAAGACGTTTCTAAAACGGGGAGGAGGAACTCCTCAGAATTTTGAAAAACTTATGGCTTTAGAAACCAAGTACAAGAGCATACTTCGAGCCAAAAAATGTAGCTATTGGAGACATTTTGTCGAAGGTTTGTCAAGAGAAACCTCAATGAGCACTCTTTGGAACACGGCCAGACGAATGAGGAATCGTAACGTGGGCAATGAGAGTGATGAATACTCGAACCGATGGATATTTGACTTTGCTAGGAAAGTTTGCCCAGATTCTGTTCCTACGCAGAGCATTATACGGGAATCTCCTCCAAATAATGGTTTTATTAATAACCCATTTTCAATGATGGAATTTTCTATAGCACTCTTGTCTTGTAACAATAACGCCCCTGGGTTGGACAGAATTAAATTCAACTTGGTGAAGAATCTGCCCGACCTCGCAAAAAGACGTTTGTTGGAATTGTTCAACAAGTTTCTTGAGCAAAATATTGTTCCACCTGACTGGAGACAAGTGAAAGTTATCGCCATTCAAAAGCCGGGGAAACCAGCTTCCAATCACAACTCATATAGACCCATTGCGATGTTGTCCTGCATCAGAAAATTGTTCGAAAAAATTATTCTACGACGTCTCGACACTTGGGTCGAGACGAACGGTTTGTTGTCAGATACTCAGTTTGGCTTCCGTAGAAATAAAGGGACGAATGATTGCCTTGCATTACTTTCGTCTGACATCCAAATTGCCTTCGCTCAAAAGCAACAAATGGCATCTGTATTTTTAGACATTAAAGGAGCATTTGATTCAGTTTCCATTGATGTTCTTTCAGACAAGCTTCACCAACATGGACTCCCAGCGGTTATAAATAATTATTTGCACAACCTTTTGTCAGAGAAACGCATGCATTTTTCATATGGCGATTTGACAACATTCAGAATTAGCTACATGGGTCTACCGCAAGGCTCATGCCTCAGTCCGCTCCTTTATAATTTTTACGTGAATGACATTGACAGCTGTCTTGTAACCCCATGTACACTAAGACAATTGGCAGATGATGGCGTGCTTTCAGTTACTGGACCCAAAGCTATTGATCTGCATAAACCATTGCAAGATACCTTAGATAACTTGTCCGTTTGGGCTGTTCATCTTGGTATCGAATTCTCTGCGGAGAAAACAGAGTTAGTCGTCTTTTCAAGAAAGCATGATCCCGCGCAGCTTCAGCTCCATATGATGGGAAGAATGATCCAACAGGTTTTAACTTTTAAATACCTCGGGGTGTGGTTCGATTCCAAATGCAAGTGGGGAGGACACATTAGGTATCTGATAACGAAATGCCAACAAAGAGTAAATTTTCTTCGAACAATAACAGGATCTTGGTGGGGTGCTCATCCGCAAGATCTAATAAAATTGTATCAAACAACGATACTTTCAGTGATGGAATATGGATGCGTTTGTTTTCGTTCCGCTGCAAACTCTCATATTATCAAACTTGAGCGAATTCAGTACCGTTGTTTGCGAATTGCCTTAGGCTGCATGCATTCAACACATACAATGAGTCTTGAAGTTCTGGCGGGAGTTCTTCCATTAAAAGATCGATTTTGGGAGCTTTCATCACGCCTGCTAATAAGATGTGAGGTGCTGAATCCCATGGTAATTAATAATTTCGAACGACTAGTCGAGCTTCGATCTCAAACAAAATTCATGACAGTATATTTTAACCATATGTCACAGGAAATCAACCCTTCAAGATATATTCCTATCCGTGTCAGCCTCCTAAATGTCCCTGACTCAACTTTATTTTTCGACACATCCATGCAGCGCGAAGTGCGTGGAATCCCGGATCACCTACGCTCGACGGAAATCCCAAAAATATTTTCAAGTAAGTTCAGGCATATTGACTCTGAGAAAATGTTTTATACGGACGGATCGCGAATTGAAGAAGCGACAGGGTTTGGTATGTTCAACAATAATGTTTCGGCCTCATTTAGGCTTCAAGAACCTGCATCTGTTTATATAGCAGAGCTAGCAGCAGTTCATTATAGTTTGAGTGTAATCGTCACATTATCTCCAAACCATTATTTCCTCTTCACAGATAGTCTGAGTGCAATTGAAGCCATTCGCTCTAACATGACTGGCAAGACTGAACCGTTTTTCCTGGGCAAAATAAAACAGTGCCTGAACGACATATTGAACAATAATTATCTAATCACTATAGTCTGGGTCCCGGCTCATTGCTCCATTCCTGGCAATGAAAGAGCCGATATTTTAGCCAAACGTGGTGCTATTGAGGGTGAAATTTATGAGCGACCGATTGCTTTCAACGAATTCTATAGCTCGTCTCGCCAAAGAACACTTGCCAGCTGGCAAGCTTCTTGGGATAGAGATGATCTGGGTCGGTGGATGCACTCAATTATTCCGAAAATATCGACAAAGGCATGGTTCAGGGGACTGGATGTGAGTAGGGATTTCATTCGTGTGATGTCCAGACTCATGTCCAATCACTACACGTTAGATGCACATCTCCTTCGAATTGGGCTCTCCGAGACTAATCATTGTG